>NC_133127.1:195456920-195501920 GCF_048418815.1 Hemitrygon akajei
CAATGATTGATCATCCTAGTCACTTTTCTTGTGATCGCAAGACCCTGTTGGACTTTGTTAAAGCGGAATGCTGCAAGCCCAGTTCACTGTTTTATTGGCGGAGGGCAGGGGTGGACATAGAACATAGAACATAGAAATCTACAATACATTACAGGCCCTTCGGCCCACAATACTGTGCCGACCATGTAACCTACTCTAGAAACTGCCTAGAATTTCCCTACTGCATAGCCATCTATTTTTCTAAGCTCCAGGTATCTATCCAAGGATCTCTTAAAAGACCCCATTGTATCCGCCTCTACCACCTTTTCCAGCAGTGCATTCCACTCACCCACCACTCTGTGTAAAAAGCTTATCCCTGACACCCCCTTGGTACCTATTTCCAACCACCTTAAACTATGCCCCTCACGTTAGCCATTTCAGCCCTGGGAAAAAGCCTCCGACTATCCACACGATCAATGCCCCCCATCACCTTATACACCTCTATCAGGTCACCTCTCATCCTCCGTCGCTCCAAGGAGAAAAGGCCGAGTTCACTCAACCTATTCCCATAAGGCATGCCCCCCAATCCAGGCAACATCCTGTAAATCTCCTCTGCACTCTCTCTATAGTATCCACATCCTTCCTGCAGTGAGGTGACCAGAACTGAACACATTACTCCAAGTGGGGTCTGACCAAGGTCTCATGTAACTGTAACATTACCTCACAGCTCTTGAACTCGATCCCATGGTTGATGAATGCCAACACACCATACTCCTTCTTAACAACACTGTCAACCTGTGCAGCAGCTTTGAGTGTCCTATGGACACAGACCCCAAGATCTCTCTGATTCCCTACACTGCCATTAATATTATATTCTGTCTTCAAATTTGACCTATCAAAATGAACCACTTCACATTTATCTGGGTTGAACTCCATTGGCCATTTCTCAGCTCAGTTCTGCATCCTATCGATGCCCCACTGTTACCCCTGACAACCCTCCACACTATCCACAACAGCCCCAACCTTTGTGTCATCAGCAAACTTACTAACTCACCCTTCTACTTCCTCATCCAGGTTATTTATAAAAATCACAAAGAGGAAGGGTCTCAGAACAGATAACTGCAGAACACCACTGGCCACCATCCTCCATGCAGAATACGGACCATCTACAACCACCCTTTGCCTTTTGTAAGCAGGCCAATTCTGGATCCACAAAGCAAGGTCTCCTTGGATCCCATGCCTCACTACTTTCTGAATGAGCCTTTCATGGGGAACCTTATCAAATGCCTTACTGAAATCCATATACACTACATCCACTGCTCTACCTTCATCAACGTGTTTTGTTACATCCTCAAAAAACTCAATTAGGTTCGTAAGGCATGACCTGCCCTTGACAAAATCATGCTGACTATCCCTAAGCAGATTATGTCTCTCCAAATGCTCATAAATCCTGCCTCTCAGGATCTTCTCCAACAACTTGCCCACCACTGAAGTCAGACTCACTGGTCTATAATTTCCTGGATTATATCTGCTCCCTTTCTTGAACAAGGGAACAACATTTGCAACCCTCCAATCCTCCAGTACTTCCCTCGTCCCTATTGACGATTCAAAGATCATCGCAAGAGGCTCAGCAATCTCCTCCCTTGTTTCCTATAGTAGCCTGGGGTATATCTTATCCGGTCCCAGTGACTCATCTAGCTTAATGTTTTTCAAAAGCTTCAGCAGATCCTCTTTCTTAAAGTCTATATGTTCAAGCATTTCAGTCCAGTGTAAGTCATCCCCACAATTGGTCAGGTGAATTCTGAAACAAAGTATTCATAAAGTACCCCCGCTGCCTCCTCTGATTCCATGCACAATGTTGTGGGGTGGCTACACGGCCTCGGTCATAGTGAGGACAGGGCCTCAAGCCATGGCGTCCCCTGTTCATAGCCGCCAGGAGAAAGGCATCGGATTCGGACACTACAGCGGGTGGGGTGTAGTGCAGCACCCAAGTTGTATTGTGTTGGACTACAGACTGTTCCATCATTTATGGACTCGGGGACTTGGACTATATTTTATTCTGCAACTGTATTTTACTCATATCTCTTATGTGTTTGCCATCTTACATGTGCTGTATGTGCCTTGTTTTATGTATGTACTGTGCTTTGCACCTTGGCCCTGGAGTAACATTTTGTTTGGCTGCATTCATGGATATTCATATATGGCTGAGTGACAATTAAATTTGAACTTGAACTGCTCCACCAACACTCTCACTTCATTGGATGCCAACACATCAATCTTCACAATATCCCACCTCCACATTGCCACCATTGGATGCATACACACCCATCTTCAACATGGCCGATTGCAATTGGAGGAAACCTAATTACCTGATTGGTTGATTCTTGACTACTTAAAAAGCTTCTATGTCCCCTTTACTTCCTTAAGGTTGTTATAGTTGTGGAGGTGGTGAGGGAGGGGGGGGGGTTGTTGGGGTGGGAGCGGTGATTAGCTCTCACTACCTATTAAATGTTCCCAGTTGTGTGTGTTTCAAATACCCTCTGACAACCAAGTCCAGCTCCTGGCTTTCACGTGTGGCTTAGCTAAGTTCAGCGGACTTTTTCTACTGACAAAAGCAGGAGCGAAGGCCATTTACTGGCACCCTAAGGCTAATCGCTTCAGGCAGATGGGGCTTGTCAGCTGTAGTCAGCAACTCATCTGCCTTGCTGCCATACCCACTGTTCGGAAACCTTGAGGAAAAATATGGAGCTGGAGTCTACAGTACATTCAGTTCTGGCAACTACTGTGACACTGTTGGTGCCAAACTGTCTGGTCTCTGCCTTTCCTTTAGATTCATCGGCTGCGCGGAGAGGGGGAATTTGCTTCATGGGCAACAGCTTGTTCTCCATATCATACTGCCCTGGCTTGCGTATCATGCAGACAGCTGGGCACAACATCCATGGCCAACCCTAACTAACGGAGAGCCTTGTCCCCTTTGGTCCTAACCAATTTTCATCGACGCATCATGAAAAGCATCTTATCTGCCTGCATCACAGTCTGGTACGGCAACTGCTCTGCCTATGACCACAAGAAACTGTAGAGAGTTGTGGACACAGCTCAGCACATCACTGAAACCAGTCTCCCCTCCATGGATTCTATCCACACTTCACTGCCTCGGTAAAATTAACGAACATAATCAAAGACTCCCCCCCCCCCCCGACATTCGCTCTTCTCCCCCTCCCATCGGACAGAAGATACAAAAGTCTGAAAGCACGTCCCACCAGGCTCAAGGACAGCTTCTACCCCACTGTTATCAGACTACTAAATGGAAGTCTAATACAATAAGATGAATTCTTCACCTCACAGTCTATCTCATTATGATCTCACACCTTATTGTCTGCCTGCACTGCACTTTCTCTGTAATTGTGACACTTTATTCTACATTCTGTTATTGTTCTAAATTTGTTTTACCTCAACGCACTGTGTAGCGATTTGATCTGTGTGAACAGTTTGCAAGGAAAATTTTCACTGTATCTTGGTAACAATATAATCATAAAACAATTTACAAGTTACACATCCTGGGTGAACCATTTTAGCATCCTCCCCAGCATATGATTTGTTTTTATATTTTTATTTAGAGATACAGCGTGGAGGAGACCCTTTCCGGCCCACCGCTTTACCGAACCACAGGACGATTTACAAAGACTAATTAACTTACTAACTGGTACATCCTCGGACAGTGAGAGGAAACCCACATGCTCACGGGGAAGACATACAAACTTGCTTACAGAGGACACCAGAACTGAACTCCGACGCCCCGATCTGTAATAGCGTCGTGCTAACCGCTACGCTATCACGGCGCCCCGATTAGAAAGCCACATTGCTGACTGTCCCAGCTAAACACACCAAGGTTTGAACGTAACCTCCGTCTTAAAGCTCGATCACCCAAAGGAGCTGCCACAGAACTTGCATTTGCCACTGCCCTGGTAACCAATTCCCTGCAAACGGTTTGCAACGATGCACTCACTAATTGCCCGCTCGTTTGTTGAAGGCACAGCCCAAGGCGACGACCTTATCTGTAGCCCGACAGATGACCGGAACACATAGCATGGTACGGACCTCAAATCCCAGAATGCTGTTCAGTTTCATGTGCTGTTCCTGAAACACGAAAGGAAAAAGATATTTTATTTATTTAGCGATACGATGTGGAATAAGCCCTTCCAGCCCTTTGAACTCTGCCACTAGCAATCCCCAAATTAACACTCGCCTAATCACGGGGCAATTTGCAATGACCAATTAACCTACCAACCGGTACGTCTTTGGACTGTGAGAAGAAACCAGAGCACCCGAAGGAAAATCACACATTCCACAAGGAGGACGTATAAACTCATTACAGACAAGGCCAGGAATGAACTCTGAACTCCGCGCAGCTCGCAAGAGTCACCACACATTCTGGCACCAACATAGGATGCCCACGATCCTCAGCAGAACAACACAGAACACTACAGCAACACAGGCCCCTTTTAGCCAAATACATGGCCAATCCTCCAAGTCCACGACAGACCTCCAAGCTCCAATCTTCAGGCTTCAGCTCCTGGACCTGATTGAACTATGGGCTCTGGACTTCAGTATCAACCCTCAGACTAGCCGATGATAGTACCACAAATTCTAGACTCAAATTCCAAGTGGTACATACATCCGATCCTGGTTCACACCAGCTGGGA
The DNA here is from genome assembly GCF_048418815.1 of Hemitrygon akajei. Lineage (NCBI taxonomy): Eukaryota > Metazoa > Chordata > Chondrichthyes > Myliobatiformes > Dasyatidae > Hemitrygon > Hemitrygon akajei. Next base: position 195,461,603 of record NC_133127.1, read on the forward strand.
CAGCTCGATATCCACTGATGTCCTTTGTCATCCATCCACTTGACTGGACTTCAAATGCAGAAGGGGGCAGGAGGAGGCTATTCAACCCCTCTACCCTGCTGCAACACTCAGCAAGATCAGGACCCAGCACCAGTCCATCACAGAAACCAGCTTCCCCTCCATGGACTCTGTCTACACTCCTCACTGCCTCAGTAAAGCAGACAACACAATCAAAGACCTCACCCACCCTGGACAGTCTCTCTTCTCCCCTCTCCCATCGGGCAGAAGATACAAAAGCCTGAAAGCACGTCCCACCAGGCTCAAGGACAGCTTCTATTTCACTGTTAAATGGTTTCTTCATACAATAAGGTGGATGCTTGACCTTACAGTCTACCTCGTTATGATCTTGCACTTTATCATTTACCTACACTGCACTTTCTCAGCAGCGTTTACACTTTATTCTGCATTCTGTTATTTTTTTCCCTGGTTCTACCTCAATGCACTGTGTAATGATCCGATCTGTATGAGCAAGACAAGCTTTCCACCGTGACTCTGTACACGTGATACTAACAAACCAACAGCAATACCGATGTCACCGTTCCTGGGACTAAATGCTGGAACTCCCCCTCCTAACGGCAACGTCAGGTCCCCTTCACGAGAAGGACTGTGTCAGTCATGAAGTTGGCTCACCCCCTCCCCCCCCACCAGGGGATAATAACGGTGGGACAGAAGCTGTCCTTGAGCCTGGTGGTACGTGCTTTTAGGATTTTGTATCTTCTGCCCGATGGGAGGGTTGAGCAGAGAGAATGTCCGGGCTGGGCGGGGCCCTTCGTTAAGCTGGCAGCTTCACTGAGGGAGCAAGGAGTGTAAAGCCCACGGAGGGGAAGCTGGTTTCCGTGACAGACTGGCTCCTCATCGTGATCTTGCCGAGTGTTGCAGCAGGGTAGAGGGGCTGAATAGCCTACTCCTACCCCTTCCGCATTTGAGGTCCAGCCTAGTGACGAAGGACATCAGTGGATATCGGGCTGTCCCAGTTGATGTGAACCAGGGTCGGACCATGATAAATGTTGGTTTTGCCAGCAATCTCCAAGTTCAGGAATGAACAGACTTTAAGAACATTATTTGCCCAAGGCATTCTAAGGGAGGCATGGCTCTCAGGGGGGTGGCTCCTATCATCGGGGTCATTCCCTCTTCTCTCCGCTACCGTCGGGCAGGAGGCACAGATGACTGTAGCTCCCACACCATTAGGTTCAACAATGGCTACTTCCCTTCCCTTCAACTGACCAACACAACCTCAGCTTAGCAACATATGACCACTTTGCACTAAAACACCCTTTGTGTTTCCTTGTAAAAATTGCATATAATGTATGTTTAATTATGTTTCTCATAAATGCTGCTTATCTGATCTTATATTAGGCAGTGCAATAGCGTAGAGGATAGCACGATGCAATTACAGCTCAGGACGTCAGAGTTCAGAGTTCAGCTCTGGTGTGCTCTGTAAGGAAGTTTGAACGTTCTTCACGTGTGCGCATGGGTTTCCTCCAGGTGCTCTGGGTTCCTCCCACAGTCCAAAGGCGTACTGGTTAGTAGGTTAATTGGTCATTGTAAATTGTCCCATGGTTAGGCCAGGGTCAAGAGTTCTGAGTGCCTGCAGGCCAGTTTTTCACTGCTGTGAGCTCGACTGGAGGGACTGAGTGCTGAGCTGGTACTGGGAGGAGGGTGACAAATACTCACCGCGCTGATGTCATTGAGGGTCAGGGCTTTGTTACTCCCCTCAGACTGTTCCAGGTGAGCGAAATCCAGCTGTCAATCGAAAGAGAGACACGACGTTAGTTCGGCCGCGAGAAGGTGGTGGCTGGAAGCGTGTAAATTGCTTCTCATATCCTTGGTGGAATATTAAATCCTATTTCACCTCTTCATTCACTTTAAGGAAGTCTGCACGTAAACAGTGACATTAATGTTGCTTTTCCTGTTCAGTATCTTCCCTACATGGTCATCTTAATGATAGTGTTGTTCTGATAGAGCACTACAGCACAGAAACAGGCCCTTTGGCCCATCTAGTCTGTGCCACGATACTATTCTGGCTTGTCCCATCGACCTGCACTCAGACCCTAGCCCTCCATATCTCTTCCTTGATGCTAATTTATACTGTGGCATGGAAGTGTATGTTATGACAGTGGCAGGAGCAAGAGCAACCCCACAACGTTCGGACTCAGGTAAGATAGGCCCCTGCCTCCCTGGGGCTGCCGAGCTAGGTTTCAGAGAAGACACAAACAGAACTCTTGATGGGTAACGTGTTTGTCCTTTGGGAACTCACCGGGAAGATAATCTCCTCCTCCAGGACCTTGTTTCCAACCACCTGTGTGTGAAAACACAAAACGGTACAATTAAAATTTCCTTCGAGACAGTCACCTTACATAAGAAAGGATATACTAGCATTCCAGACATTTTGAAAGAGATTCACTGGGCTAAATCCCAGGGTGAGTGGGATCTCACAATCTCTTTGACTCACTGCTCTCAGGGAGGAGGTCCAGGAGCATCAGGACTAGGACTGCCAGACTGGGTAACAGCTTCTTCCCTCAGGCTGTGAGATTAATCCCAGGATTAAACAGATTGTCATATGAAAAATGTTTGACGGCTCTAGGCCTGTATTAATTGGAATTCAGAAGAATGAGGGGTGACCTCATTGAAATCTTTCAAATAGTCAAAGGCTTTGGTAGAGTGGATGTGGAGAATGTTTACTATGGAGGGAGTGTCTAAAACCAGAGGACACAGCCTCAGAATAGAGGGGTGTCCTTTCAGAACAGAGACGTGGAGGAATTTCTTTAGCCAGAGAGTGGTGAGCCTATGGAATTCATTGTCACAGGCAGCTGTGGTGGCCGTCTTTATGTATATTTAAGGCAGAGGTTGATAGGTTCCTGTTTAGTCAGGGCGTGAAGGGATATGGGGAGAAGGCAGGAGATTGAGGCTGAGAGGAACAATGGATCAGCCATGATGAAATGGGGGAGCAGATTTGATGGGCCGAATGGCCTAATTCTGCTCCTACATCCTGTGGTCTAACGAATACCCTGCCACCACTGAGGTCTCAGCAAGCTGTTTATTGTACTGTCTATTGTTTACCTGTGCTGTGCACTACGTGCATTTTGAATTGTATTTTATTAACTTATTTATGGTAATATTTTGTTTTACGTGCAGTGTGTGATATAAGTTTAGTGGGTGCACCATGGTCTGGAGGAATATTGTTTCATTTGGTTGTATATCTGTACAGTCAGATGAACTTGATGCCCCATCATGGACAGCTAAAGAAGTCTGATCTGTAGTTCAGCAGGTCAGACGGGACGGCACAGTGGCATACTGATTAGCACAACGTGGGTTCAATTCCCGATGCTGCCTATATGAAGTCTATGTGGATTTCCTCCGGGTGCTCCAGTTTCCTCCCACAGTCCAAAGACCTGCTAGTTGGTAGGGTATATGGTCATGGTAAGTTGACCCGTGACTAGGCTACAATTAAATTGTGCGATTGCTGGACTGCAGGCCTCAAAGGACCAGAGGCTTTCTCCACCCTGTATCTCAATAAATATAAATTTAAGACAATCTGTGGAGGGGAATGAATAGTCGACACTTCAGGCTGAGACCCTTCATCAGGACTGGACAGAAGCCAGAATAAGATGTGGAGATGTGCACTTCCCTTCAACCATTCGGTTCTTTAACCAGCCTGCACAACCCTAGTCACAGTTTCCGTAGGGCCACACTGCGAATATTACAATGATATTACTCCTGATGAAGGGTTTTGGCCCGAAACGTCATCACCACCTCCTCCCATAGATGCTGTCTGGTCTGCTGAGTTCTGCCAGCATTTTGTGTGTTGACTATTACAATGGTTTTGTTTACTTTCTGCTCTCATTTTGTTCTTTCTTGTAAAACATTGTGTTTAATTTACGTTTAATTCATGTTTTTATTGTGAATGCTTATCTGACTGGCAGTTCAATCCGTTGTTTTAGACGCGGCAGAGCGGGAGGGATTAAAGGGGAAGAGTGGCTTTACCAGCCAGGAAAAATGTCACGGCAGTGCTCCAACAGGACAGACTGGAGAACTCATCTAGTGAGGTGTTACGGGTGGATCTGAGGGATAAGAAAGGTATGACCACGCTAATGGGGCTATGTTATAGACCACCCAACAGTCCGCAGGATTTAGAGGAACAAATATGTAGAGATTTCACAGACTGCTGCAAGAAACATAAGGTTGTTACAGTAGGTGATTTTAACTTTCCACATATTGACTGGGACTCCTGTACTGTAAAAAGACTAGATAGGATAGAGCTTGTCAAGAGTGTTCAGGAAAGTTTCCTTCATCAGTACGTAGAAGTCCCAATGAGAGAGTGTGTGACAGTGATCTCCTATTAGGGAATGAGACAGGGCAGGTGAAAGAGGTTTGTGCAGGGGAACACTTTGCATCCAGTGACCACAATGCCATTGGTTTCAAAATACCTGTAAATATTTAAAGAGATAGATCTGGGTCCACGGGTTGAGATTCTAAATTGGATAAAGGCCAATTTTGGTGGTATCAGAAATGATCTGGCAAGTGTGGATTGGGGCAGGCTGTTTTCTGGCAAAGTGTACCTGGTAAAATTCAAAGGTGAAATTTTGAGAGCACAAAGCTTCTATGTGCCTGTCAGAATAAAAGGTAAAGATAATTAATGTAAGGAACTTTGGCTTTCAAGAGGCATTGAGGTCCTGGTTAAGGAAAAAAAAGGTGGATAGCAAGTACAGGCAAGTAGGAACAGATAAGGTGCTTATGAAGCATAAAAAATGCAAGGCGAGACTTAAGAAAGAAATCAGGAGAGCTAAAAGAAGGCATGTTTGCCCCAGCAGACAAGATGAAGGAGAATCAAAGGTTCATTTTAATATCAGAGAATATATACAGTATACCGTCTGAAATTCTTACTCTTCACAGGCATCCGCAAAACAAGAAAACCCACAGAATGAAAGGTAGAACCATCAAAATCCCAAAGCCTCCCTGACTTGCAGAAACAGCAGATGCATCGACCCTCCCACTCCCCCCACTTGCGCCACCCCCTACACCATCATGACGGCAACAGCAAAAGCCCCCCAAAGAGACTTGACAAGAGTCCATCAAAAACTACAGTCCATAACCCAGCGCTTCAGTATCTCAGCAAGATAGGCATCTATCTCACCAGTGAAGGAGAGACAGGTCGCTCCTGCAACAATGCGAGCAGGAGACCAGCAACTCGCTGATCCAATGTCACAATCTTCCATGTTGCTTCTCCAAGCTCCCTGACTTGTGGACTGAGAGAGGGAGGAGAGATAGATAGATAGATATCGAGTACAGGGGACTTCTTCCAACAGCAGCACACACTGCCTGTTGTGTCGATGTTTCAGTCTTCCACGGAGCTTCGGTTGTTGAAATCGGTGAGGAACCAAGTCGTCCAAGGGGCTGCTTCCCGAAGGCTCACATCTTCCAGGCCGTTCCTGGAGATAGCAAAGTGCTGGGCTGCACAGCTGGTCCTAAAACCCACCACATGTGAAGAATCATAGTTTCAACTGTAGATCCTAAGGGATTCTACAGATATCTTAAGAGCAAAAGGATTGCAAGGGACAACATTGGTCCTCCGGAAGATCAGAATGGTAATCCATGTGTGCAGCTAAAACACATGGGGGAAGTCTTAAATAAATATTTTGTATCTGTATTTGCTCAGGAGATGGACACAGAATATATGGAAGTGAGGCGAAGTGGCATCAACTTCATGAACCCTGTACAGACTACAGAGGAGGAGGTGTTTGCTGTCGTGAGGCAAATCAAGGTGGATAAATCCACAGGGCCTGACAAGGTGTTCCCTTGGACCCTATGGGAGGCAAGTGCAGAAATTGTCAGGGCCCTAGCAGAGATATTTAATTTTTCATTAGTGACAGGTGAGTACCAGAGGATTGGAGGAGAGCCAATGTTGTTCCACTGTTCAAGAAAGGCTCTAAAAATAAACCAGGAAATGAGAGGCTGGTGAGTCTGACATCAGTTACTGGAAAGTTAGTGGAAGGTATTCCAAGGCACCAGATGTATGAGTATTTGGATAGACAGAGCCTGACTAAGGATAGTCAGCATGGCTTTGTGCCTGATAGTTCATGTCTAACCAAACTAGTGTTTTTCAAAGAATTTACCAGGAAAGTGGATGAAGGCAAGGCAGTGGATGTTGTCTGCATGGACTTTAGCAAGACATTTGACAAGGTCCCACATGGGAGGCTGGTCAAGAAGGTTCAGTCACACGGAATTCAAGATGAGGTAGTACATTGGATTAGATATTGGCTTAGTAGGAGAAGCCGGAGAGTGGTAGCAGATGGTTTCCTCTCTGACTGGAGACCTGTGACTAGTGGAGTGCCGCAGGGATCGGTGCTAAGTTCATTGTTGTTTGTCACCTACAACGATGATCTGGATGATAATGTGGTTAACTGGATCAGGAAAGTTGCAGACAACACCAAGATTGGGGGAGTGGTGGACAATGAGGAAGGCTATCATGGCTTACAGTGGGATCTGGCCCAGCTGGAAAAATGGGCTGAAAAATGGCAACACACACACAAAATGCTGGAGGAACCCAGCAGGCCATGGAATTTAATGCAGACAAGTGTGAGATGTTTCAGTTCAGTAGGACCAACAAAGGTAGGTCTTACACAGTGAACAGTCGGGCACTGAGGAGTGCTGGAGAACAAAGGGATCTGAGAATACAGGTCCATAATTAATTGTAAGTGGCATCACAGTTGAATAGGGTCGTAAATGAAGAATTTGGCACATTGGTCTTCATAAATCAAAGTATTGAATATGGGAGATGAGATGTTATGTTGAAGCTGTTTAAGACCTTGTATACACATTACCAAGGATCCCATCTGGACTGTACATCCCAAATGTGTGCTGAAAAAAGCACAACAGCATCTCCTTCACCTCAGACAGCTGAAGAAGTTCAGCATGTCCCCGAATCCTACACGGGCACTATCAGAAGTATCCTGACCGGCTGTCTCACTGCCCGGTACGGGAACTGTACTTCCCTCAATCGCAGGGCACTGCAGAGAGTGGTGCGGACAGCCCAGCACATCTGTGGATGGGGACTTTCCTCAATTCAGGACATTTACAGCAGGTGGTGTGTAAAAAGGGCCCTCAGGATCATCAAGGTCTCCAGCCACCCCAACCACAAACTGTTTCGGCTGCTTCCGTCTGGCCAACAGTACCACAGCATTAAGGCCAGGACCAACAGGCTCTGGGACAGCTCCTTTCACCAGGTCATCATAAGACCATAAGATTTAGGAGCAGAAGTAGGCCATTCGACCCATGGAGTCTGCTCTGCCATTCAATCATGGGATGATCCACTTCATTCAGTTATCCCCACTCCCCTGCTTTCACCCCATACCCTTTGATGCCCTGGCTAATCAAGAACCTATCAATCTCTGCCTTAAATGCACTCAATCACTTGGCCTCCACAGCCGCTCGTGGCAACAAATTCCATAGATTCACCACCCTCTGACTAAAATGGACTTCCTTCAATCCTGAAGTTATGCCCTCTTGCCCTAGAATCCCCTACCATGGGAATCAACTTTGCCATATCTAATCTGTTCAGTCCTTTTAACATTTGGAATGTTTCTATGAGAATCCCCCTCATTCCCCTGAATCCAGGGAATACAGCCCAAGAGCTTCCAAACGTTCCGCAGATGGTAACCCTTTCATTCCTGGAATCATTCGCGTGAATCTTCTCTGAACCCTCTCCAATGTCAGTATATCCTTTCTAAAATAAGGAGCCAAAACTGCACACAATAGATTGATCAATACACATTGATCTGATTGCATATCTGACTGTACATACATGATACAAAGCAATTATGTATACAGTCTTAGTGTTTAGACAATATCCACATTTCCCCTCTTTATTGCTTGTACATTGCAACAGAGACGTGACATAAAGATTTTTACTCTCTTGGATGTAAGAAGTAAAAATAAATACAAATACAAAAACAAATGTAAGACATTGGTGAAGCCTAATCTGGAGTATTGTGTGCAGTTTTGGTCACTTACCTACAGGAAAGATGTGAAAAAGGTTGAAAGGGTATAGAGAAAATTCACAAGATGTTGCTGGGTCTGGAAGACCTGAGTCATCGGGAAAGATTGAACAGGTTAGGACTTTATTCCTTGGAACGTGGAAGACTAAGAGGAGATTTGATAGGGGTATACAAAATTATGTGAGATATTGATAGGGTAAATGCAAGCAGTAGGCAATTTAAATTGCTTGGCACTGACTAGATGGGCAGAAGGGGCTGTTTCTGTACTGTACTTCTCTATGACTGTATGATACCCTGTGCCTATGATGCAGCTGCAAGTAAGTTTTCCATTGCACCTCTGCAGAAACATTCAGCGGCCACTTTATTAGGTATGCCTGTACACCTGCTCGTTAATGCAAATATCTAATCTGCCAATCACGTGGCAGCAACTCCATGCATAAAAGCACGCAGACGCAGTCAAGAGGTTCAGTTGTTGTTCAGATCAAACATCAGAAAGGGGAAGAAATGTGATCGAAGTGACGTTGACCGTGGAACGATTGTTGGCGCCAGACGGGGTGGTTTGAGTATCTCAGAAACTGCTGATCTCCTGGGAATTCCATGCACAACCAATACCATGAAGCAAGGGGTCCGTGGACCCCAGGTTGGGAGCCTCTACTCCAGGGTTTACTGAGAATGGTTCAAACAACAAAAAACATCCTGCGATTCATCCAGCCACCATTATGAGACTCGGACTCTTCAATAGTACAATAAGATGGTATCTGGGGCTCACAACCTACCTCCTCATTATCTCACACATTGTTTCATTTACCTGCACTGTCCTTTCTCTGTAGCAGGTACACTTCATTCTGCATTGTTATTGTTTTGCCTTGTCTTACCTCATTGCACGGTGATCCGTATAAACGCTCTGCTAGACAAGCTTTTCACTGATTCTTGGTACATGGGACAATAATAAACTGATTTCAATTTCAGTGCCTTTTTCTAAAGTAAATACGGAAGAAAAGCAATTGTTTTAAGACCCCACCAATATCCTTTGACATCACAAACAAATAACACTTGGTCCCTAATGGGACCAAAATCAAAATCAAAGTCAAGGTCGAGTTTTCTGTTGGATGCTCTCCTGCACTGAACTGAGTGTATGTTCATGGTCTTCTGCTGCTGTGGCCCGAGGTTCAATGTGCTCTGCGTTCAGAGATGCTCTTCTGCACACCACTGTTGCAATGTCTGGTTATTTGTGTTACTGTCACCTTCCCGTCAGCTTGAACTAGTCCGGCCATTCTCCACTGACCCCTCTCATTAACAAAGCATTTTCATCCACAAAATAGCATCTCACTGGGTGTATACTTCTTGTTTTTCACACCATCCTCAGTAAACTCCAGAGACTGTTGTGCATGAAAACCCCAAGGGATCAACAGTTACTGAGATACTTAAACCACCTGCCTGGCACCAAGAATCATTCCACGGTAAACGTCACTCAGATCACATTTCTCCTCCATTCTGATACTTGGTCTGAACAACAACTGAACCTCTTGACCATGCCTGTATGCTTTTATGAATTGAGTTGCTGCCACATGATCAACTGATTAGATATTTGCATTAACAAGTAGGTGTACAGGTGGCCACTCAGTGTATAAATACCAGGGTGGACTTAGAATATAAACCACACTATAAACAGTGATTTAAAGTGTTTATAGTGCAGTGATGGGATGGGGGTAATGGATAAAGGGGGGTGGGGAGGGCTACCTTGAATGGGTTGATCAGATTAACTGTCTGGGTGTATATTTTTGTGTTTCACACCATTCTCTGTAAACTCCAGAGACTGTTGTGTGTGAAACCCCCAGGAGATCAGCAGTTTCTGAGATACTCAAACAATTCAGGGCTTTGGAGTTTGGAGTTCAATTCCAACACCATCTTTAAGGATTTTTTTACATTCCTCCCCTTGAAAACACGTGTTTTCTCCGGGTGCTCCAGTTTCCTCACACAGTCCAAAGACGTACCAGTTAGTAGGTTAATTGGTCATTGTAAATTGTCCTGTGATTAGGCCGGGATTAAATAGGTGGGTTGCTGGGCGGTGTAGCTCAAAGGTCCAAAAGGACCTGTTCTACGTTGTATCTCTAAATAAAATAATAAACCTGACTCTGATTCTGAAATGATGAGAGGCATGGATAATGTAAACAGCCAGAATCGTTCTCCCCAGGGTGATTGAGATAATGGCTTTGAGTGAATATGCCCCAGTCCTTCATGGGTAAAGCCACCCCCCACCAACTGTTGAGCACATCTAGACAGAGAGCTGTTACAGGAAAATAGTTTCCATCCTGCCACCCAGAACATGCTCTCTTCTCACCACTGCCATCAGGAAGAAGGTACAGGAGCCTCAGGACTCAAACCACCAGGTCCAGGAACAGTTATTACCCTTCAACCATCTGGCTCTTGAACCAAAGCAGATAACTTCACTCAACTTCACTTGCCCCATCACTGAATTGCTCCCACGACTTATGGACTCATTTTCAAGATCTCTTCATCTCATGTTCTCAATATTTATTGCTTATTTATTTATTTATCGGTTCTTTCTGTACTTGAAGCTTCTTGTTACTGCACACTGGTTGTCTGCCCTGTTGGATGTGGTCTTTCATGACTCTATTATGGTTATTGGACCTACTGAGTATGTCTGCAAGAAAATGAATCTCAGGGCTGTATATGGTGACATTTCTGTACTTTGATAATAAATCTACTTTGAACTTTGATCTTTGAACTTGGCTCCTGGTGACTGAAAGGCACTTTATCCACAGAGGTTTATTGACTGTGTTTACTGAAGGGCTCTCAAACGGAATGAAGGGCACTTTCCTCTGAAGAGCTTAATGAAGAACATCATTCAACCTCCTCTAATCAACCTCACGAGTACTTCAGCAGGGCACCAAGGATTCATTACCAATTAAACTTGTAGCTGTCTGACGTTGCCTTAGCAACTGAGTAGAGGTCCGAGGATGAAATAGTTGTTGTGGAGAGTAAGTCTTTCTGGGATTGTAGATTCAATAACACACTGGCAGGACAGAAAACAAAAAAAGCACAGTGTGAAGCTCCCTCCACACCGTCCCATCACACACGCCCGGGGTCAGACACAGAGTGAAGCTCCCTCCACACCGTCCCATCACACACTCCTGGGGTCAGTCACAGAGTGAAGCTCCCTCCACACTGTCTGTAGTGAACTACATATACCTGTCTGGACACGCCGCCTGCTGACTGCTCCTGTGACTCCTCCCACAGACCCCTGTATAAAGGCGATTGAGGTCTGAGCCTGGCCTCTCTGTCTCCAGGATGTAGTATGGTGGTCAACCATTGCTTGTTCCTTCTTCCAGTCAATAAAAGCCGATATCTCACCTTTACGTCTCAGAGAGAGTTATTGATGGTGCATCACTGTCCCATCACACACTCCCGAGGTCAGACACAGAGTGAAGCTCCCTCCACACCGTCCCATCACACACTCCCAGGGTCAGACACAGAGTGAAGCTCCCTCCACACTGTCCCATGACACACTCCTAGGGTCAGTCACAGTGTGAAGGTCCCTCCTCACTGTCCCATCACACACTCCCGGGGTCAGACACAGAGTGAATCTCCCTCTACACTGTCCCATCACACACTCTAGGGTCAGACTCGGAGAGAAGCTCCCTCTACACTGTCCCATCGCACACTCCCAGGGTCAGTCACAGAGTGAAGCTCTCTGCACACCGTTCCATCACACACTCTAGGGTCAGGTACAGAGTGAAGCTCCCTCTACACAGTCCATCACACACTCATGGGGAGGGAGCTTCACTCTGCGTCTGACCCCAGGAGTATGGGATGGGACACTGTAGAGGGAACTTCACTTTGAGTCTGACTAGTGAGGCATTATGGGTGGAACGGAGAAATAAGAAAGGTATGACCACGTTAATGGGGCAATATTACACACAGTCCTAGGAATTTAAAGGAACATATTTGTAAAGAGATTGCAGACTGTTGCTGGAAGCATGAGGTTGTTATAGTAGATGATTTTAACTTTCCCATATTGACTGGGACTCCCATACTGTAAAAGGACTAGATGGGACAGAGTTTGTTAAATGTGTTCAGGAAAGTTTCCTTCATCCGTCCGTAGATGTCCAACGAGAGAGTGAGATACAGGATCTGCTATTAGGGAATGAGACAGGGCAGGTGACAGGAGTTGGTATAGGGGAACATTTTGCATCCAGTGACCACAACGCCATTAGTTTCAAAATAAATATGCAAAACGATAGGTCTGGTCCGCGGGTTGAGATCCTAACTTGGAGGAAGGCCAGTTTTGATATTATCAGAAACGTTCTGGCAAGCGTGGACTGGATTAAGCTGTTTTCTGGCAGAGGTGACTAGGAAAGTATGACAATGCAGACAAGTACAAGGATCAACCCAGATCAGTGAGAGGTGGTTCATTTTGGTAGGTCAAATATGATGGCAGAATATAGTATTAATGGTAAGACTCTTGACAGTGTGGAGGATCGGAGGGATCTTGGGGTCCAAGTCCATAGGACACTCAAAGCAGCTGTGCAGTTTGACTCTGTGGTTAAGAAGGCGTATGGTGTATTGGCCTTCATCAATTGTGGAATTGAACTTAGGAGCCGCGAGGTAATGTTGCAGCTATATAGGACCCTGGTCAGACCCCACTCGGAGTACTGTGCTCAGTTCTGGTCGCCTCACTACAAGAAGGATGTGGAAGCCATAGAAAGGATGCAGAGATTTACAGGGAAGCTGCCTGGATTGGGGAGCATGCCTTATGAGAATAGTTTGAGTGAACTCGGCCTTTTCTCCTTGGAGCGAAGGAGGATGAGAGGTGACCTGATAGAGGTGTACAAGATGATGAGAGGCATTGATCGTGTGGATAGTCAGAGGCTTTTTCCCAGGGCTGAAATGGTTGCCACAAGAGGACACAAGTTTAAGGTGCTGGGGAATAGGTCCAGAGGAGATGTCACGGGGTAAGTTGTTTACTCAGCGTGGTGAGTGTGTGGAATGGGCTGCTGGCAACGGTGGTGGATATGATAGGGTCTTTTAAGAGGCTTTTAGATAGGTACATGGAGCTTAGTAAAATAGAGGGCTATAGGTAAGCCTAGTAATTTCTAAGGTAGGGACGTGTTCGGCACAACTTTGTGGGCCAAAGGGCCTGTATCGTGCTGTAGGTTTTCTATGTTTCTATGATCTCAACTTTGGTAGGACCAACCAGGGTAAGTCTTACACAGTGAACGGTAGGGCACTGAGGAGTGCAATAGAACAAAGGGATCTGGGAATACAGGTCCATAATTTATTGAAAGTGGCATCACAGAGAGATAGGGTCATAAAGAAAACTTCTGTACATTGGCCTTCAATAATGAAATGTATTGCATACATGAGTGATATTTATGCGGAAGTTGTATAAGACGTTAGTGAGGCCTAATTTGTAGTATTGTGTGCAGTTTTGGTCACCTACCTACAGGAAACATGTAAACAAGGTTAAAAGAGTGCAGAGAAAATTTACAAGGATTTTGCCGGATCTGGAGGACCTGAATTATAAGGAAAGATTGAATAGATTAGGACCGTATTCTTTAGAACGTAGAAGATTGAGAGGAGATTTGATAGAGGAATATAAAATTACAAGGGGTATAGATAGGGTAATTGCAAGCAGGCTTTTCCCACTGAGGTTGGGTGGGACTACAACCAGAGGTCATGGGTTAAGGGTGAAAGGCAAAAAGTTTAAGGGGAATAATCTTCTTTACTCAGAGGATGTGAGAGTATGGAACAAGCACAAGTGGTGCATGTGAGCTTGATTTCAAAGTTTAAGAGAAGTATGGATAAGTTCATGGATAGTAGGGATATGGAGGACTACTGTCCCCGTGTAGGTCTACGGGAGTAAGCATCTTAAATGGTAACAACATGGACTAGATGGGCTGAAGGGCCTGCTTCTGTGCTGTATTTCTCTACGACTCTATGACTCCCAGGCTCAGACACAGAGTAAAGCTGTACCCCTGATGTACTGGACCAAATCCACGATCTTTTGTAGGATTTTCTGTTCAGTATTATAAAAATGTTTTTATTATATGATATATTTAATTTATATATGTTATATATATAATATAAACAGTGCATTTTTTTGCAGTTTGTGATTGTTTATCAGTCTGTGTGTACAGGCTCTAAGGAATTTGATTGTATTTCTCTGTTTTGCGTGACTACATCTGCTCGCTAGTTTGAACGTGCTGTGCTGTGTATGCTTTGCACCCTGGGCCCAGAGGAATGCTGTTTCGTTCGGCTGTATCCACATATGGTTGAATGATAATTAAACTTGAATTTGCTTCGATATGATTTGATAGATTTTCCTGCAAGAAAGTTAATCTCGGGGTTGTATACAGTGACACGTATGTGTTTTGATAATAAATTTGCTTTGAGCCAGAAATTTGAAACGACCAAGAGCTCACTCACCTGACAGAAGAGATGGGTATCGCCTTCTGCGACAACCAGCAAACAGCAGCACATCGAGTGAGTCTCCCGTTGTAACTGGTGAAGAGAGCAGATTCACTGTGAGTCAGTACATACACAACCCACACAAAGGCACTTATACCTGGTCCAGAGGATCACAGAATCATAGAGAACAGAAACAGGACCTTCAGCCCATTCCCATCTATGCTAACCCCCTTTACCAATCATCTGCCCCATGTCCCATATCCCTCTAAACCTGTATCTGTCCACCTGCATTTTGAAAGTTGCAATTGCACCTGCCTAACCAAAATCTGAATCAGGTATTTGTTAATCACTGGCAAATGTCATGAAATTTGTTGTTTTGTGGCAGCAGTACAGATACGTGCAGGAAAAAATTACTGTGAGCTACAATAAGAAATACAAAAATCTGTACAAGTTGTGCAAAAAGAGAGCAAGACAGTGAGGTTGTGTTCATGCACTGTTCAGAAATTCGATGGTGGAGGAGAAGAGGCTGTTCCTAAAGTGTTGAGTGTGTGTCTTCAGGCTCCTGAACCTCCTCCCTGATGGTCGCAATGAGAAGAGGGCAGTCAGAGACAGTGGGGGTCCTTAGTGATGGATGCTGCCCTCTTGAGGAATCACCTTTTGAGAGGGTGGTGCCTGTGATGGAGCTGGCTGAACCTACAGCCCTCTATAGCCGCTGTTCTAAAGGGACATGTTGAATCCATGCACCTGTCCAAATGCCTTTTAAAAGTTGTTATGGTAGTCACAGTGCTACCCCTCAAGCGAAGTGTGATGTCCGATGAAAGGGTTGTCCCCTTAATGGACAATACCCATACATGATGTTGTTTTACATGGACAACCAAGGACACTTTGAATATGATGTGGCCAGGAGTTCAGAAGACTAATGGACTGAGAGAAGAAACCGTTTCTCATCCTGACCGCTCTTGTTTTTACACATCGGGGTCTCCTGCCTGATGAGGGTGCTGGGTGTATGGGTGGGGTCCTGAATGACACTAAGGGCCCCACGTATGCAGCACTCCTGATAGATGTCCCCCATGGATGGTAGGGAGACCCCATGATCCTCTCGGCTCTTCTCACAGTCCTTTGTAGGGAATTCCAGTCCGATGGAGGTGCAACTTGTCAGGATGTTGACAATTCATTACACAGCGCGGTGAGGTACAGTAGTGCGATCACTTGAGTTGAGTATGATGTTTTCCTAAATGGTTGTCTATTGGTGGCTGTAGAGGCCAATCCAGGATCCATATATCCTGACTAACCCTTCACTGCTGCAGCCTTCCTCTGCCGTTGTGATGTGTCATCATCTTCCTCCAGCTCCACTGGTGAGGTCTTGGTTGGATCGCTCTTTGTCTGGACCCCCCCCCCCCCACCACCCACCCCTTGACCTTACTGTCAGGGGTGACCCAACCAGGAGCTAAGCTCCAGATGGGATTGCTCGCGGGATCTCAAGAATTCACAAGCCTCTCCACCACGACAAGGTGACAATCCTCGAAGACGAGTGAGGTAGTCCAAGGTAAAACAATAGCTGAATGCTGAGTGAAGTGTAACAGCCAGAGAGACAGCACAGTGCAGCTGGAGAGAATCTGGGCCCTTTATGATTTATTAAACCTCGGTCCCAGGCAGCTCAGAAGCGTAGCAGTTAGCGGAATGCTTTACAGAGCTGGCGAGCGGGGTTCAATTCCGGTGGGACAGGATTGGCAAGTAGTTCAGAGTCATGTGAGACCTTCTCATGTTGTGATCCTTTCCAATCTGCCAACGGTAACGTTACCAGGATACATAAAAAAAACAGCAGTGACATGATCAGTGATGAAAAGGAGAAAACTGAAGACTTACATACTGAATAATCTTCAGTTGAAGAGCAGTAGCATCGAGGTCGTACAGTTCGCCTGTGTGAAGTCAAGAGGCAGGAGGTTATAAACACAAGATTCCGCAGACACCGGAAATCCGGAGTAACACACACAACCCACTGGAGGAACTCAGCAGGTCCAGCACCATCTGTGGAAAGGAATAAAGAGCTGATGGTTCAGGCTAAGACCCTTCTTTAGAGGCTCAGCCTGAGACGCTGGCTCTTTCTTCCTTTTCATAGATGCTAGCTGACGTGTTAAGAAATAGGACATAGGACATAGAACATTACAGCACAGTACAGGCCCTTTGATCCACAATTTTTGTGCTGACCTTCTAACCTATTCTAAGATTAATCTAACCCTTCCCTCTTACATGGTCCTCCATTTTTCTTTCATCCAATTGCCTATCTAAGAGTATCTTAATTGTCCCTAATGTATCTGCCTCTACCACCACCCCGGCAGTGTGTTCCACACACCCACCACTCTGTGTAAAAAAACCTACCTCTGACATCCCCCGTATACATTCCTCCAATCATCTTAAAATTATGCCCCCTGGTATTAGCCATCTTCCCCCTCAATGGTTGTCCACTCGATCCATGCCTCTTATCATCTTGTACACCTCTCGTCCTCCTCCGCTCCAAAGAGAAAAGGCCTAGCTCACTCAACCTTTCCTCATAAAGTATGCCCCTTATGAGAAATGTTATTCTCATCTAATCCAATGTTATTAAAATGTTATTCCAGAACATTCTTTATTCCCATCTACTGCAACCTGCCACTGAAGATACAGCCTCATCAAGTCGTGACGAGACACAGCATCTGAAGATGTTGTTGCTAATAGAACTTAAGCCAGCACAAAGCTTCTATTCTCACAAGCTGGTCTCCACTGTCAGCCTGACAGTGTGTTTCCCTGTTAGCAACCTAAACCCAGAACATAGAACAGTACAGCACAGGAAATGGCCCTTCTGCCCAAAATGCCTGTGCTGACCATGAAGACTATTTAAATTAATCCCTTCTGCCTGCATGTGGCCCACATCCCCCCATTCCCTACTGGTTCATGTGTCTGTCTAAATGCCTCTTAAATATTGTTTAGTTTTTATTTAACAATAAAGCATGGCACAACAAGCCACACTGCCCGGCAACCAACCTAGCCAATCACAGAACAGTTTACAATGACCAATTAACCTACTAACCAGTACGTCCTTGGACGGTGGGAGGAAGCTCCAGAGCACCTGGAGGAAACCCACGTGTTCACGGGGAGAATGTACTAACTTATTACAGACTATGTCGGAATTGAACTCTGAACTTTGACCCCCCCCCCCGAGCTGTAATAGCATCGCCCTAACAGCTGCGCTACCATGATGCCCAAATTTGTTATCGTATCAGGTTCCACCACCTCCCTGGGCAGCACATTCCAGGCACCCACCACTGCCTGTGTTAAAAAACTTTGCCTTAAAGTTTCCTTTAAACTTTTCCCCTTATATGGTAAAGCTAGGGCCATTTGACATTTCCACCCTGGGGAAAAGACTCTTGACCATTTATCACTGCCTCGCATAATTCTACCGGCTCTCCCTTCAGCCTCCAATGCTCTGAGGTTGCCTCGCATCTCCTTTCAACAACCACTCTATAAAGATAAAGATTAGTTTTATTTGTCATGTGTACATCAAACACACAGTGAAATGCATCGTTTGCATCAACGACAGACTCAGTCTGAGAATGGTGCTGGGGCAGCCCGAAGTGTTGTCATCTTTCCGGCGCCAACATAGCACGCCCAAAACTTACCAACCCCAACCTGTACACCTTTGGCCTGTGGGAGGAAACCAGAGCACCCGGAGGAACTCCACACAGTCGTGGGGAGAGCATACAAACTCCAAACAGACAGCAGCGGGAATTGAACCCCAATCTTACGGCTGCCGCTGCAAGACCACCACAGCGGCGTAGTGGTTAGCACGGTGTTATTACAGCTCAGGCTCTCAGATCTCGTCGTTCAATTCCAAAGTCACCTGTAAGGGATCTGTATGTCCTCCCTGCGGGAATGTGTGGGTTTCTCCCGGCGCTCCTGTCCCCTCCCACGTTCCAAAGGCATGTTGGTCAGTATGTCAACTGGTCATTGTAAATTATCCTGTGCTTATTTATTTATTAATTGAGATACAGCGTGGAATTGACTCTATCTGCCCTTCAAGCCGTGCTGTCCCGCAATCCCCTGATTCAATCCTAGTCTTATCACAGGACAATTCTCAATACCCAATTAACCTACCATCTTTGGACTGTGGGAGGAAGGAAGCCAGAGCACCTGAAGGAAACCTATGCAGGAAAAGTATATAAACTCCTCACAGGCAGCGGTGGGAATTGAACCCAGGTCACTGGTACTGTAAAGTGTTGTGCTACCACGCCACCCCAATTAGGCTAGGGTTAAATTCAAGGGTGGTCCGCGGCACAGCCCCAAGGTCTGGAAGAGTCTATTCCGCGTTGTATCTCTATATAAATAAAGTGTTATGGTAACCACCAGGCAGCATTCTGTTGAACCTTCTCCAAAGTCTTCACATCCTTCCAGTAATGGCGTGACAGATCTGCAACAAACTCCAAGTGCAGCTGAACTAGATCTTTACCCAGCTGCAGCAGAACTTCTCAACGTTTTGCTCTGTGGCCCTCTTGGCAAGGGCAATTATGCCGCAGGCCGCCTTCACTAGCCCACCTACTTGTGTGGTCCCAAGCTCCCCCTGTACACCAGTGTTTCTCAGGGGTCCCACCATTTACTGCCAACACACACAAAATGCTGGAGGGACTCAGCAGGTCAGGCAGCATCTCTGGAGAGGAATAAAGTCGATGTTTCAATCCAAGACCCTTCAGCAGGACTGGAAAGGAAGGAAGAAGCCAGAATAAGGAGGTGAGGGGAGGGGAAAGCGTGCAAACTGGCAGGGGATGGGTGAATGAATTAAGAAGCTGGGAGGGGATAGGTGGAAGAGGAAAACGGGAATTTGATAGGAGAGGAGAGTGGACCATGGGAGAAAGAGAAGGAGGAGGGCAACAGAGAATGGTGATAGACAGGTGAGGAGAAGAGGAGGGGTGAGAGGGAAAATGAGAGTAGTTGGAGGTGGAGAGATTAATGTTCAACCCAAGACTTCCTCCTCAGACCTGACTCTGGCCTTATTGCAACAGCAGAGAAGTGGGAAAGGGAAGTAGGAAGCCACCAGTTATGGTGGGAGGAGCAAAGCGGTCACTCAGTTTACATCAGGCCCTGCAGGCGAGCGTGGCCTCAGCTGGAGAGGAACGTGGACGATGGAAGAACGGGAGGAGGAGGGGACGTTCACAGCTGACCTCCCAAATTATGTCTCACTTGTCTGGATTCAACACCATCTGAAATCTCTCTGCCCACATTTCCAACTGATCCTGCGACAAACTGCTGTATTCTTTCACAACCTTCCTCACGATCCACAGCTTCACTAACTCCCCTGCCTTCTGCAAAGGGCCAAATAGCCCTCATATATATGATTAAAAAATAATTTAGTGAATGTATATCACAAATAACAAAGCTTTCAGCACTGATCCCCACGGAAAACCACTGGCCTCCAGTCAGAACAGCACCTCTCCAGCACTACCCCGTGATTTCTCTGGTCAAGAAAACTTGTAATTCATTCAAATAACTCTCTGTGGATTCCATGATCTTCTAGATCAGCCCACCATATGGAATTCTATCAAAAGCTTTGTTAAGTCTGGGAGCGTGCGATGGGATGGTACACAGGGAGCTTCACTTTATTTCTCACCCAGAAGCATGTGATGGGACTGTGTAGAGGGAGCTTCACTCAGTGTCTGACCCCGGGAGTGTGTGATGGGACTGTGTAGAGGGAGCTTCACTCAGTGTCTGACCCTGTGAGTGTGTGATGGGACAGTGTGGAGGGAGCTTCACTCTGTGTTTGACCCTGGGAGTGTGTGATGGGACGGTGTAGAGGGAGAGTCACCCTGTGTCTGACCCTGGGAGTTTGTGATGGGACAGTGTGGAGGGAGCTTCACTCTGTGTCTGACCCTGGGAGTGTGTGATGGGACAGTGTGGAGGGAGCTTCACTCTGTGTCTGACCCCGGGAGTGTGTGATGGGACAGTGTGGAGGGAGTTTCACTCTGTGTCTGACCCCGGGAGTGTGTGTTGGGACTGTGTAGAAGGAGTTTCACTGTGTCTGACCTTGGAAGTGTGTGATTTGGTGGTGCAGAGGGAATTTTACTCTGTGTCTGAACCCAGGAGTATGCGATGGGACAGTCTGGAACCTAAAACAAAGTCTTGTGCCCTGCCTTCATCAAACACTTTCGTCATCTCTTCAACAAACTCAAACAAGTTTGTAAGACTTGTCTCACTTTATTCCTTTGTGAGAAACCCATGCTGACACAGGCTACACTGATACAAGGCTCACCGGCCTACAATATAATGGCCTATCTCCATTGCCTTTGTTAAACAAAGGGAGCTCTCCTAAGTGAAGATCGCTCCACACTGTCCCATCACACACTCCCGGGGTCAGACACAGAGTGAAACTCCCTCTACACTGTCCCATCACACACCCCCAGGGTCAGACACAGAGTGAAACTCCCTCCACACTGTCTCATCACACACTCCCAGGGTGCCCTGCAATAAGTTTTTTAGTTTGTACATGGATCTCCCACCCGCATGCCACTTCTGCGGGCTGACGGAGACCGTGTATCACATGTACATGGAGTGTGCGAGGCTGCAGCCTCTTTTTGCGTATTTGCGTGGGCTGCTTCTCGCCTTCTGGCTGCATTTTAGCCCCACCCTATTTATATATGGTCATCCAGTAAGGAAGGGGGCATGGAGGGATGAGGATGTCCTTGTTAACTTGCTCCTGGGGCTGGCGAAATCCGCCATCCGAGGGTCTTGGAAACGGGTGGCGGAAGGATCTCCCCAGGCAGACTGCCTCGCAATGTTTAGAGGGTATGTTCGTGCCCGGGTAAATATTGAAAAAGAACACGCGCAGTCCACGGCGACCTTAGAGGAGTTTCGAGACCGTTGGGCTCCGCGGGGTGTAAATGCCATCGTGGATAGAGATGGCAACATTTTGGTGTAATGTCTATTGTCTAGTTGAAGTGAAGTAATTGTGTTTGCCACTGTTTTGTATACATTGTATAGCACCGATATTTGTAATAAAGGATTTTGTAATAAAAAAAAGGGTCAGACACAGAGTGAAACTCCCTCCACGCTGTCCCATCACACACTCCCAGGGTCAGACACAGAGTGAAACTCCCTCTACACTGTCCCATCACACAGTCCCAGGGTCAGACACAGAGTGAAACTCCCTCCACACTGTCCCATCACACACTCCCAGGGTCAGACACAGAGGGAAGCTCCTTCCACACTGTCCCATCACACACGCCCGGGGTCAGACACAGAGTGAAACTCCCTACACACTGTCCCATCACACACTCCCAGGGTCAGACACAGAGTGAAACTCCATCTACACTGTCCCATCACACACCCCCGGGGTCAGACACAGAGTGAATCTCCCTCTACACTGTCCCATCACACACTCCCAGGGTCAGACACAGAGTGAAACTCCCTCCACACTGTCCCATCACACACTCCCAGGGTCAGACACAGAGGGAAGCTCCTTCCACACTGTCCCATCACACACGCCCGGGGTCAGACACAGAGTGAAACTCCCTACACACTGTCCCATCACACACTCCCAGGGTCAGACACAGAGTGAAACTCCATCTACACTGTCCCATCACACACTCCCAGGGTCAGACACAGAGGGAAGCTCCTTCCACACTGTCCCATCACACACGCCCGGGGTCAGACACAGAGTGAAACTCCCTCCACACTGTCCCATCACACATGCCCGGGGTCAGACACAGAGTGAAACTCCCTCTACACTGTCCCATCACACATGCCCGGGGTCAGACACAGAGTGAAACTCCCTCCACACCGTCCCATCACACACTCCCGGGGTCAGACACAGAGTGAAACTCCATCTACACAGTCCCATCACACACTCCCGGGGTCAGACACAGAGTGAAGCTCCCTCTACACTGTCCCATCACACACTCCCGGGGTCAGACACAGAGCGAAGCTCCCTCTACACTGTCCCATCACAAACTCCCAGGGTCAGACACAGAGTGAAACTCCCTCCACACTGTCCCATCACACACTCCCAGGGTCAGATACAGAGTGAAGCTCCTTCCACACTGTCCCATCACACACTCCCGGGGTCAGACACAGAGTGAAACTCCCTCTACACTGTCCCATCACACATGCCCGGGGTCAGACACAGAGTGAAACTCCCTCCACACCGTCCCATCACACACTCCCGGGGTCAGACAAGGAGTGAAACTCCATCTACACTGTCCCATCACACACTCCTGGGGTCAGACACAGAGTGAAGCTCCCTCTACACTGTCCCATCACACACTCCCGGGGTCAGACACAGAGTGAAGCTCCCTCTACACTGTCCCATCACACACTCACAGGGTCAGACACAGAGTGAAACTCCCTCCACACTGTCCCATCACACACTCCCAGGGTCAGATACAGAGTGAAGCTCCTTCCACACTGTCCCATCACACACTCCCAGGGTCAGACACAGAGTGAAACTCCCTCCACACTGTCCCATCACACACTCCCAGGGTCAGACACAGAGTGAAGCTCCTTCCACACTGTCCCATCACACACTCCCAGGGTCAGACACAGAGGGAAGCTCCTTCCACACTGTCCCATCACACACGCCCGGGGTCAGACACAGAGTGAAACTCCCTACACACTGTCCCATCACACACTCCCAGGGTCAGACACAGAGTGAAACTCCATCTACACTGTCCCATCACACACCCCCGGGGTCAGACACAGAGTGAAACTCCCTACACACTGTCCCATCACACACTCCCAGGGTCAGACACAGAGGGAAGCTCCTTCCACACTGTCCCATCACACACGCCCGGGGTCAGACACAGAGTGAAACTCCCTCCACACTGTCCCATCACACATGCCCGGGGTCAGACACAGAGTGAAACTCCCTCTACACTGTCCCATCACACATGCCCGGGGTCAGACACAGAGTGAAACTCCATCTACACAGTCCCATCACACACTCCCGGGGTCAGACACAGAGTGAAACTCCCTCCACACCGTCCCATCACACACTCCCGGGGTCAGACACAGAGTGAAACTCCATCTACACAGTCCCATCACACACTCCCGGGGTCAGACACAGAGTGAAGCTCCCTCTACACTGTCCCATCACACACTCCCGGGGTCAGACACAGAGCGAAGCTCCGTCTACACTGTCCCATCACAAACTCCCAGGGTCAGACACAGAGTGAAACTCCCTCCACACTGTCCCATCACACACTCCCAGGGTCAGATACAGAGTGAAGCTCCTTCCACACTGTCCCATCACACACTCCCGGGATCAGACACAGAGTGAAACTCCCTCTACACTGTCCCATCACACATGCCCGGGGTCAGACACAGAGTGAAACTCCCTCCACACCGTCCCATCACACACTCCCGGGGTCAGACACAGAGTGAAACTCCATCTACACTGTCCCATCACACACTCCCGGGGTCAGACACAGAGTGAAGCTCCCTCTACACTGTCCCATCACACACTCCCGGGGTCAGACACAGAGTGAAGCTCCCTCTACACTGTCCCATCACACACTCACAGGGTCAGACACAGAGTGAAACTCCCTCCACACTGTCCCATCACACACTCCCAGGGTCAGATACAGAGTGAAGCTCCTTCCACACTGTCCCATCACACACTCCCAGGGTCAGACACAGAGTGAAACTCCCTCCACACTGTCCCATCACACACTCCCAGGGTCAGACACAGAGTGAAGCTCCTTCCACACTGTCCCATCACACACGCCTGGGGTCAGACACAGAGTGAAACTCCCTACACACTGTCCCATCACACACTCCCAGGGTCAGACACAGAGTGAAACTCCATCTACACTGTCCCATCACACACTCCCAGGGTCAGACACAGAGGGAAGCTCCTTCCACACTGTCCCATCACACACGCCCGGGGTCAGACACAGAGTGAAACTCCCTCCACACTGTCCCATCACACATGCCCGGGGTCAGACACAGAGTGAAACTCCCTCTACACTGTCCCATCACACATGCCCGGGGTCAGACACAGAGTGAAACTCCCTCCACACCGTCCCATCACACACTCCCGGGGTCAGACACAGAGTGAAACTCCATCTACACAGTCCCATCACACACTCCCGGGGTCAGACACAGAGTGAAGCTCCCTCTACACTGTCCCATCACAGACTCCCGGGGTCAGACACAGAGCGAAGCTCCCTCTACACTGTCCCATCACAAACTCCCAGGGTCAGACACAGAGTGAAACTCCCTCCACACTGTCCCATCACACACTCCCAGGGTCAGATACAGAGTGAAGCTCCTTCCACACTGTCCCATCACACACTCCCGGGGTCAGACACAGAGTGAAACTCCCTCTACACTGTCCCATCACACATGCCCGGGGTCAGACACAGAGTGAAACTCCCTCCACACCGTCCCATCACACACTCCCGGGGTCAGACACAGAGTGAAACTCCATCTACACTGTCCCATCACACACTCCCGGGGTCAGACACAGAGTGAAGCTCCCTCTACACTGTCCCATCACACACTCCCGGGGTCAGACACAGAGTGAAGCTCCCTCTACACTGTCCCATCACACACTCACAGGGTCAGACACAGAGTGAAACTCCCTCCACACTGTCCCATCACACACTCCCGGGATCAGACACAGAGTGAAACTCCCTCTACACTGTCCCATCACACATTCCCGGGGTCAGACACAGAGTGAATCTCCCTCCACACTGTCCCATCACACACTCCCAGGGTCAGATACAGAGTGAAGCTCCTTCCACACTGTCCCATCACACACTCCCGGGGTCAGACACAGAGTGAAGCTCTCTCCACACCATCTCATCACACACCCCCAGGGTCAGACACAGAATGAAACTGAATTGAATTGAATTGACTTTATTACTTACATCCATCATATACACGAGGAGTAAAAATCTTTGTTACGTCTCCGTCTAAATGTGCAATGTGCAATTTACAATGATTTGTTATAAATAGTTTGTACAACAGGACAATCGACATTTTGTATCAGCATGAATTAATCAGTCTGATAGCCTGGTGGAAGAAGCTGTCCCAGAGCCTGTTGGTCCTGGCTTTTATGCTGTGGTACCGTTTCCCGGATGGTAGCAGCTGGAACAGTTTGTGTTTGGAATGACTCGGGTCTTCAATGATCCTTCTAGCCCTTTTTACGCAGTTTCTGTAAACGTGCTGAATAGTTGGAAGTTCACATCTACGGATGCACTGGGCTGTCCGCACCACCCTCTGCAGGGTCCTGAGATTGAGGGAGGTACAGTTCCTATACCAGGCAGTGATGCAGCCAGTCAGGATGCTCTCAATTGTGCCCCTGTAGAAAGTTCTTAAGATTTGGGGGCCCATACCAAACTTCTACAACGGTCTGAGGTGAAACAGGCGCTGTTGTGCCTTTTTCACCAGACAGCTGGTGTGTACAGACCACGTGAGGTCCTCGGTGATGTGGATGCTGAGGAACTTAAAGCTGTTCACCCTCTCAACCACAGATCCATTGATGTCAATAGGGGTTAGCCCGTCTCCATTCCTCCTGTAATCCACAACCAGCTCCTTTGTTTTTGCAACATTGAGGGAGAGGTTGTTTTCTTGACACCACTGTGTCAGGGAGTTGACTTCTCTGTAGGCTGCCTTGTTAATATTTGAGATTAGGCCAATCAATGTAGTATCATCAGCATATTTAATTAGCAGATTGGAGCTGTGGCTGGTGACAGTCATGAGTATACAGAGAGTAAATGAGGGAGCTTAGGACCCAGCCCTGATAGGTTCCTGTATTGAGGGTCATAGGGGCAGAGGTGAGGGAGCCCACTCTTCCCACCTGTTGGCGATCTGAGAGAAGGACCAGGATCCAGCTACACAAGGCAGGGTAAAGGGTGAGGTCCCTGAGCTTCTTGTTGAGCCTAGAGGGAATTATGGTGTTGAATGCTGAACTGTAATCCAAGAACAGCATTCTCACATAAGCATCCTTCTTCTCCAGATGTGCAAGGACGGTGTGTAGAGGTGCAGCCATTGCGTCATCTGTAGATCGGTTGTGTCAGTAGGCGAATTGTAAATTCCGTCTACACCGCCCATCACACACTCCTGGGATCAGACACAGAATGAAACTCCATCCACACTGTCCCATCACACACTCCCGGGGTCAGACACAGAGTGAAGCTCCCTCTACACCGTCCCATCACACACTCCCGGGGTCAGACACAGAGTGGAGATCCCTCTGCACTGTTCCATCACACATTCCCAGGATCAGACACAGAGTGAAGCTCCCTCCACACCGTCCCATCACACACTCCCGGGGTCAGACACAGAGTGAAGCTCCCTCCACACCGTCCCATCACACACTCCCGGGGTCAGACACAGAGTGGAGATCCCTCCACACTGTCCCATCACACACTCCCGGGGTCAGACACAGAGTGAAGCTCCCTCTACACCGTCCCATCACACACTCCCGGGGTCAGACACAGAGTGGAGATCCCTCTGCACTGTTCCATCACACATTCCCAGGATCAGACACAGAGTGAAGCTCCCTCCACACCGTCCCATCACACACTCCCGGGGTCAGACACAGAGTGAAGCTCCCTCCACACCGTCCCATCACACACTCCCGGGGTCAGACACAGAGTGGAGATCCCTCTGCACTGTTCCATCACACATTCCCAGGATCAGACACAGAGTGAAGCTCCCTCCACACCGTCCCATCACACATTCCCAGGATCAGACACAGAGTGAAACTCCCTCTACACTGTCCCATCACACACTCCCGGGGTCAGACACAGAGTGAAACTCCATCTACACTGTCCCATCACACACTCCCGGGGTCAGACACAGAGTGAAGCTCCGTCTACACTGTCCCATCACACACTCCCGGGGTCAGACACAGAGTGAAGCTCCATCTACACTGTCCCATCACACACTCCCGGGGTCAGACACAGAGTGAAACTCCCTCTACATTGTCCAAACACACACTCCCAGGGTCAGACACAGAGTGAAGCTCCCTCTACACTGTCCCATCACACACTCCCAGGGTCAGACACAGAGTGAAGTTCCCTCTACACTGTCCCATCACATCCTTCTGGAGTCAGAGAAAGAGTGAAATTCCCCCAACAGTCCCATGGCAGGTGCCACAGTAACTATAGATGTTTCTAGATCCATAGTTCTTACCACATAATTGAAGAACCTTGCGGTCTAGCTCATCGAAAGCTTCTGAGATCTCCATCTCTGCATTGGTGACCTGGCCTATGGTGAAGTGACTCCAACTTAATGGGTTTAGGAGAGCCTGGACTCGCTTGCAGGAGGCACAGATCTGTCACATAGAACATAGAACATAGTACAGGCCATTCTGCCCACAGTGTTATTCCTACCTTTTCACCGACTCCTAGAGCAGTCTAATCTATCCCTCCTCCATAGCCCTCTCATTTGCCAATCTAAGTGTTGTTTTTAACATCTCTAATGTACCTCCATCTTCTACCACCACCTCTGGTAGGGTGTTCCACCCACCCGCCACTCTCTGTGCAAACGCCTTACCTCTGACATCCCCCCTGTACTTTTCTCCAATCAACTTCAAATTAGGTCCTCTTGTATTGGCTATTTCTGCACTGGAATAAAGGAGTCCGCTCGATCTGTGCCACTTATCATCTTATATACCTATATCAAATCACCTCTCATCCTTCTTTGCTGAATTAACCATGTTTGGGAAAGGGGAAAAAAAATCCCATGTTCTTCCCACATTCCCAGCCACTCCCCCCAAGATTCTGTCTCTCACCCATGATGGAATGGCAGAGCATACTCGATGGGCTGAATGGCCTTATTCTGCTCCTACGTCTTATGGTCTTATACAAAGGGCAATGAAGAGCAGCCAATTAATTAACTGAGCAGGTTCCTGTACCTCCTCCCTGATGGTAGCAATGACAATCATGTCCTGGTTGATTGGGGTCCTTAATGATGGACACCACCTTTTTGAGTCATCACTCCTTGAAGATGTCCAGGATACTATGGAGGCTGGTGTCCATGATGGAGCTGACTAAGTTTCCAACTTCCTGCAGCTTATTTTGATCCTGTGCAGTAGCCCCCACCAGACCAGACAGCGATGCAGCTAATTGGAATGCTCTGCATGGTACATCTGTAGAAATTTGCGAGTGTTTTTGGAGACGTGCCTAATCTCCTTACACTCCTATTGGGATATAGCCGCTGCCATGCCTTCTCTGTGGCACGTGGAGGAACCCACGCAATCAGAGGGAAAAAGTGCCAACTCCACACAGACAGCGGCGGCGATCGGGATTGAACCTGGTCTCTGAGCCTGTGAGGTCGTGGCTCCACCTGAGGTCTACTGAGTGAGATGGAAGGGGCTGGGAGGAGGCTGACATGAGCACGGACTCCAGCACGCCTTTGGGATGCGGGAGGAAACCCGAGTTTCTGGAATGCGGCACGAGTTTGCTTCCTTTCCGGGTGGAAGCCATGATGTTGAAGTGACAGGATTTATCGGTGCCAAAGGCCTTTGGGGCCTCCCATTGCACTCATGGCAGGCAACGTGCTCACAGAAACACCACCCAAAGAGCAATACGACAAGTGACGATAATTACTGTTTGAAACCGAAGAATGAGACTGAGTGGAAGGAATTCTCCTGCTCTCCAGAGTAACGTATCAGATTTTGGATATCATATTGAATATCTGACCACTACTGTCTGAGATCTATTCAGAGGCGATCATCCCTGATAGTATAGAATCCCTTCAGTAATGCTTCTCCCACAGTGTAACCATCCCTCAGTACCACCCCGCCTACGGTGTGACCCTCCCTCAGTTCCTCCCCTCCCACAGTGTGACCCTCCCTCGGTACCTCCCCTCCCACAGTGTGACCCTCCCTCGGTACCTCCCCTCCCTCAGTACCTCCCCTCCCTCAGTACCACCCCTCCCATAGTGTGACCCTCGCTCAGTACCTCCCCTCCCTCAGTACCACCCCTCCCATAGTGTGACCCTCGCTCAGTATCACCCTCCCATAGTGTGACCCCCCCTCGGTACCACCCCTCCCACAGTGTGACCCTCCCTCAATACCACCCCTCCCATAGTGTGACACGCCCTCAGTATCACCCTCCCATAGTGTGACCCCCCCTCGGTACCTCCCCTCCCACAGTGTGACCCTCCCTCACTACCACCCCTCCCACAGTGTGACCCTCCCTCAGTACCTCCCCTCCCACAGTGTGACCCTCCCTCAGTACCTCGCCTCCCACAGTGTAACCCTCCCTCAGTACCTCCCCTCCCACAGTGTGACCCTCCCTCAGTACCACCCTCCCACAGTGTAACCCTCCCTCAGTACCTCGCCTCCCACAGTGTGACCCTCCCTCAGTACCACCTCTCTCACAGTGTGACCCTCCCTCTGTCAGACCGGAGTTAAAGCAGATACCCCCAGTAAACAGAATGAGTGAGACAATGAAGAGGAGAAGTGGGAGAACCACCGGGAATCAAGAATTGGGGACTGAGAAATCCCTTCAGGACCACTCACATGTCTCTCCAGAATGCGAAGGCATGGTTCATTGATGTCGTTCATGAGCCCACAGTATACCTGGTGATAAGAAGACAAGTGTAGGTATATAATCCACTCCAGGGAGGGTCCTACACTCCAGACAGAGTCCTACACTCGTAGGAGAATCCTGCACTCCTGGGAGAGTCTGAAACTCCAGAGAGAGTTCTACACTCCAGGGAAAAGCATTCCTAGCCTGTCTAATCACTCCTGATGACCCAAGATGGTGCTGTGAGACACAGTGACACTTCCCGGCAGCAGACACATCTGCTAGTTATACTGTGAGTCACACTTCTTCTGGACAACGTCCACTGCAATCAACGTCCTTTACATTTGTGCTTTTAAACCACTTGTATGAATTGGCAGTTTTGCGGTGTGCTGAGGGATTTGGCGAACTGGAGTATCAAAGGTGTAGTATGGCTACGCCAACACGGCGGCTACGGGCCTAATCAAGCTGGCAGGGCTCGGGCCCCAGAGCAAGAAATGAGTTGATTTAAGCGCAGGGCCAGATTGAAAAGGTCAGGGTGTTGGGCCAGAAGCCAGGGATGAGCTGCTGTTCAGCTCACGGCTCAGCAAAGTTTACTCATCGTCGTGCTGAACTGAGGCTGCGGCCTGCAACTAATGGGCCCCTGCACGGGCTGTGGACTCACTCTTGTGAAAGTCAGTCCTGAGAGTTATTTGTTTTCCTTTTTACCGTTTTCACAAATTGTTCTTTTTTTCACACATTGGACATCTGATCGTCTTCTTAAATGGGTTCTATTGGGTTTCTTTGTTTTTGTGGCTGCCAGTAAGAAGATGAATTTCAAGCAACACACACAAAATGCTGCAGGATCTCAGCAGGCCAGGCAGCATCTAAGGAGAAGAGTAAATAGTTGGCGTTTCAGGCTGAGACCCTTCTTCAGGACTGGAAAACAAAGCTGAGAAGTTAGAGCAAGAAGGTGGGGGGAGCGGAGGAAGAAGTATGAGGTGGTAGGTCATGGGTCAAACCCGGGGGGGGCGGTGGTGAAGTCAAGAGCTGGGAAGCTGGGAAGCGAATGAGATAAAGGGTTAGTGAAGGGGGAATCTGATAGGAGAGGGTAGAAGACTTTAGAGAAAAGGGAAGGGGGAAGAACACCAGAGGGAGGAGATGGACAGGTAAGGAGATGAGAGAGGGAAACGTGAATGGGAATGGTGAGGAGGGGGGGCAATTACTGGAAGTTAGAAAAAGTAATATTGATGCCATCAGGCTGGAGGCTACCCAGACGGAATACAAGGTGTTGCTGCCCCAACTTGAGTGTGGCCTCATCGCGGAAGCAGAGGAGGTCATGGACTGACATGTTGGAATGGAAATGGGAAGGAGAATTGAAGTGGGTGGCCCCCCCCAGGCAAATTTCAAGGTTGTATGTAGCATACGTACTTTGATAATTAAATGTACTTTGAACGTAGAACTCTTCTGCACCCCCTTTAGGTCCATGACATCCTTCCTATTGCCAGATGACCAGAACTGCACACAAGTGTGGTCTCAACAATATCTTGTACAGCTGTAACATAACGTTCAAATCCCTGTGCTAAATACCCTGATCGATGAAGTTCAGAGTGTGAAATTCCTTAGGAACATTTAAGAAACTCTTAGATAGGCACATGGATGATAGGAAATGAAGGGCTATGTAGTAGGTTCACATCTGTCCGGGTTGGTGTTTGGCAGGGTCTAGATGTGAGCGTGCTCAACAACGACGAGGGTCTTCTAACTCAGGTTAAGAGGACTTGGGAAATGGGGACAGGCAAGCTGGTGGTTAAGATACTTCCCAAAGCTTGGAGTATTGTGTTCCGTTCTGGTCACCTCATTACTGGGAGGATGTGGAAGTTTTTGAGAGGGTGCAGAGGAGATTTACCTGGATCAGAAAGCATGTTTTATGAGGAAAAGTTGAGTGAGCTAAGGATTTTCCCTTTGGAGTGAAGGAGGGTGAGAGGTGGAGGTGTACAGGATAAGAGGTGTAGATAGTGTGGATAACCAGATACTTTTTCCCAAGACAGAAATATGAGGGAGCTGGCTGAGTCTGCAACACTCTGCTGCTGTTTCTGATCCTGTGCAGAGACCCCTCCAATACCAGAGGCTAATTCAAGTGGTTAAACGCTCTCCACAGTATATCTGCAGGAATTTGCTAGGCTTTGTTGACAAACCAAATCTGAACACAACCTCGCTGGTCCTGTTCAATTGTTTCCTTTCTACTCACTTACACCACCCTCCATCGGTCCCATCCCCACCCACACCCCCACCCCCCCTGTGAGGTTTTCCGAACTGTTGGAAAGCAAGGAATCTGCTTGGCCTGAAATATTGACTGTACTCCTTTCCATAGATGCTGCCTGGCCTGCTGAGTTCCTCCAGCATTTTGAGTGTGCTGCTCTGCAGATTTTCTCTGGCTTGTGATTGGAGCTTTAATAAGGAGTTGGGTGGTAGGGGAGCTCCTTCGCTTTGCTAGCCTGCAGGTCACCCTTGGGCAAGGTGTAACACCTGCTTAACCCTCTAATCAGCGTCACATGAAGCCACGGGAGCAGGTGGTGGATGGTCGTATGAGCAGCCGGTACAGATCACAAATCCTGGTTCTGCAACCACTGACACCAGGCAGACATTCTCTGAAGAGTATTGATAATGGCTGGGGTCACCCATCTTGTAAAGACACTGCCCAGAAGAAGGCAATGGCAAACCAGTTCTGTAGAAAAATTAGCTAAAAACAATCATGGTCCTGGAAAGACCATAATCGTCCACGTCATACAACGTAGCACATAACGAACAAACAGATGAATTCAGAGAACTAGCCAGCAGGTGATAAGTAAAGCCAGGTAGGGGGAAGTGGGGGTGTTGAAGTAAGCTGGGAGGTGATAGGTGGAAGAGGTAAAGGGCTGAAGAATGAGAGGAGAGTGGGAGAAAGGGAAGGAGAACAGGCACTGGGGGAGGTGATGGGCAAGTAAGGAGAAGAGAAGGGGTGAGAGGGGAGGGGAAGAATCTCTTACCAATATCACGCTGATTACCCTTCCTATGTCAGTGTCTACAACTGGAAGGATCATTACTGTGGAAGAGAGGTGAAAATTCAAAGGACACTTAGTGGTTCTGCGTTCAATACTTGATTAACACCAGCAAGTTTACAAAATCAAAGTAAAATTTATTATCAAACTACGTGTACACTCATTTGGCCACTTTATAGGGTACAGGCGTGAACCCAGTGTGGTTTCCTGCTACTGAAGCCCATCCACTTCAAGGTTCGATGTGTTGTGTGTTCAGAGATGCTTTTCTGCACATCACTGTTGTAAAGGGTGGTTATTTGAGTTACTGTCACCTTCCTGTCAGTGTGAACCAATCTGGCCATTCTCCTCTGACCTCTCTCATTAACAAGGCATTTTCACCCACAGAACTGCCACTCACTGGATTTTTTTTTTTGTTTTTCTCACCATTCTCTGTAAACTAGAGACTGTTATGCATAGAAATTCCAGGAGATCAGCAGTTTCTGAGATACTCAAACCACCCCATCTGGCACCAACAATCATTCTACAGTCAACGTCACTTAGATCATAAATTTCTTCCCAATTCTGATGCTCAGTCCGAACAGCAACTGAACCTCTTGACTGTGTCTGCAGGCTTTTATGCTTTGAGTTGCTGCCACGTGATTGATCGGATATTTGCATTAACGAGCAGGTGTACAGGTGTACCTAATAAAGTGGCCTCTGAGTGTGTGTCACCATAGGCTACCTTAAGATTCATTTTCCTGCAGGCATTTACAGGAAATGAAATCTGACAAACAACCAATGTGCAAAAGAAGACAAACTGCATATAAAAAATAAATAAATAACAGTGAGTATACGAGTCCTTGAAAGTGAGTCTGTAAGTTGTGTAATCATAAAAGTTCAAACTTCAAAGTAAATTTATTATCAGAGTACATAGATATTACCACATACAACTCTGAGAGTCAACTTCTCACAGAAATTCCAAGAAACACAATAGAATTAATGGAAGACCACCCCCAACAGGATGGACAAACAACTAATGTGCAAAAGACAATCAGTTGAGCAAACAAAAAATTAAAAATAATAAATAAATCAGCAATAAATTTTGAGAACGTGAGATGAAGAGTCCTTGAAAGTGAGTCCATAGGTTGTGGGAGCAGTTCAGTGATGGGGCGAGTGAAGTTGGGTGAAGTTATTCCCTCTGGATCAGGAGCCTGATGGTCGAGGGGTAGTAACTGTTCCTGAACCTGGTGGTGCGAGTGCTGAGGTTCACCTACAACACAAGGCCTAAAGCAGTCAAGCTCAGGCAGAAGGCCGAGAGGGATGTGGAGAGGTTGAGGAAGGGAATTCCTGGGCTTTGAGACCTGCCAGTGCAGGGCAGCAAAGCTGACAACAGGAGGCTTGGTGCTCTGGACAATCAAGGGTCTGGAAATGGAGGAGTTCAGAGATTCAGAAGAGAAGGGGTGCTGAAGGAAGGAGGGGGAGAGGGAAAGGGATGATGGAGGAGGAAGGAGGGGTTGGAGGAGGGAAAGGTGGTGGAAGAGAGAGAGGGGAAGTGATGGAGAAAGGGGAGGTAGAGGAGGGGGAGGTGAAAGAGGGAGAGGGAGGGGAGGTGGAGGTGGAGAAGAGAGAGGGGAGGTGGATGAGGGTGAGACTGGAGTAGGGAGGGGGAGGTGGAGGCAGGAGGGGCAGGAGGAGAAAAGGGTAGTGGAGGAGGCAGGGGAGGGTAGCTGGAGAAGTAAGAGGGAGAGAGCAGGAGTGACAGACCACCATGAACATTTGAATAGGGCAGGATGGTTGGGGGTGAGCAGGTGTAGGAGGCAGAGGGGTAGCAGAGGCAGAAGGAGCAAACACGAGGAAATCTGCAGATGCTGGAAATTCAAAGAACAACACACACAAAATGCTGGTGAAACACAGCAGGCGAGGCAGCATCTATAAGGAGAAGCACTGTCGACGTTTCGGGCCGAGACCCTTCGTCAGAACTAACTGAAAGGAAAGACAGTAAGAGATTTGAAAGTAGTGGGGGGAGGGGAAATGTGAAATGATAGGAGAAGACCGGAGGGGGTGGGATGAAGCTAAGAGCTGGAAAGTGATACAGAGCTGGAGAAGGGAAAGGATCATGGGAAGGGAGGCCTCAGGAGAAAGAAAGGCGGTGGGGGTCGGGGGGGTCAGCACCAGATTGAGATGGAAAACAGGCAAACAACTAAATATGTCAGGGATGGGGTAAGAAGGGGAGGAGGGGCATTAACGGAAGTTAGAGAAGTCAATGTTCATGCCATCAGGTTGGAGGCTACCTAGCCGGTATATAAGGTGTTGTTCCTCCAACCTGAGTTTGGATTCATTTTGACAATAGAGGAGGCCATGGATAGACATATCAGAATGGGAATGGGACGTGGAATTAAAATGTGTGGCCACTGGGAGATCCTGCTTTCTCTGGCAGACTGAGCGTAGGTGTTCAGCGAAACGGTCTCCCAGTCTGCGTCGGTCTCACCAATATATTACAGGCCACACCGGGAGCACCGGACGCAGTATACCACACCAGCCGACTCACAGGTGAAGTGTCGCCTCACCTGGAAGGACTGTCTGGGGCCCTGAGTGGTGGTGAGGGAGGAAGTATAAGGGTAGGTGTAGCACTTGTTCCGTTTACAAGGATAAGTGCCGGGAGGGAGATCGATGGGAAAGGATGGTGGGGAGGAATGGACAAGGGAGTCACGTAGGGAGCGATCACTGCGGAGAGCAGAAAGAGGGGGGGAAGGAAAGATGTGCTTGGTAGTGGGATCCCGTTGGAGGTGGCAGAAGTTACGGAGAATTATACGTTGGACCTGGAGGCTGGTGTGGTGGTAAGTGAGGACAAGGGGAACCCTATCCCGAGTGGGGTGGCGGGCGGATGGGGTGAGGGCAGATGTGCGGGAAATGGGAGAGATGCGTTTGAGAGCAGAGTTGATGGTGGAAGAAGGGAAGCCCCTTTGTTTAAAAGACAGAAGGAGATGGGGGTGGGGGAGGAAGGAGAGGGTGTTAGCACTGATTGATTGATTGATTGATTGATGATTGATTATGTATCTCCTTAATTATTTATTTGACTGTTTATTTATTTGCGATTCAGTGCAGAACAGGCCCTTCTGGTCTAACAACCGACTGGTTTAACCCTAGCCTAATCATAGACAATTTACAATGATCAATTAACGTTCTAACCAGTAAATCTGTGAGAGAAAACTGGAGCATCCAGAGGATACCCATGTGCTCCCAGGGAGGAATGAACAAACTTTCTTACACAATACTCCATCATTGAACTCCAAACTCTTGAAGACCTCGAACTGTAACAGCGTTGTGCTAACCACTATACTACCATGGCGACTGGATTGGGGGGTTGACCATAAGCCCATAATACAAAGGGCCTCTTGGCCCATTGAGTCTGCTCCATCATTCTATCATGGCTGATCCATGGTGGATAGGTTGGGGGAATGGGAGCCAGAGGGAGAGTCTGGAACTGAGGTAGATCAGAGGGACGGTGTTGTGGGAGAGGGAGGAGTGAGTGTGGTTGTGTGGGGTGCACATTGGGGTGAAAGGAGAATGGCAAGGGATGGGGAGAGGGTGGGGGTAGGATGGAATGGAGGCTAGGATCACTCACTTTGCTTGTCGGTCGGCAGAGGGGCCAGCAGATGATTCATCCTGGGCACCTGGATGTCCGTCTTGTGAAGCCCATTACACTTGATGCGTTGCTTGGTGATGACGGCCTCCCTGTGGGGGCGAGGAGCAGAGGTCACAGCCCGGCCCAGCCTTCCAGACTCAACCTGCGGCCTGTCCTGGAGTAGGACACCCTCTCTCCCTTCCCATGTACCCTTTCTTGCCCATCCCCACCCTCTCTCTCTCTCTCCCCCTTCTCCTTACCCCTTTCCCTCACTATTCCTCTACCCATCTCCCCCTTGCTCCTCTTTCTGCCCCCTTAGCCCCTCCCTCCCTCCACATCCATCTCTTTACCCTCTCTCTCTATTTCCTTCTTCCTCTCCCTCCTCCTGTTGACTCCCTATCCCTCTCCCTCTTTCCCTCTACCCCACTTTCCCTCTACTTCCCCTAGTCCTTCCACTCTCCCCCTCCCTCTCTCACTCCTCTCACTCTTACTTCTCCAATTTCCCTCTCACTCACTCTCTTCTCTCCCTCTCTCTACCCCTCCCTTTCGTCCTCACACTCCAGCTTTCCCTCCCATTCCCCCCTCTGCCTCTGGCTCCCACACATTCCCTCTCGCTTTGCTCTCCCTCTCCCCATTGTTACCATCCTAACCCCTCTCATCACTCCATTCCTCACACCCTCTCCCCCTACCAAGACAGCTTGAGCACTAGAGAACAGAAATAATCTCATAAGGCCCTTCAGCCCATTGAGTTCATGCCAAACCATTATTCTGCCTAGTCCCATCGACAAACACCTGGACCGGAGTCCACCATACCCCTCCCATCCACGTGCCTATCCAAATATCTCTTAAAATTTAGAATCAAACCCACATTCACCACTTGTTCTGGCAGCTCATTCCACACTCTCACCACCCTCTGAGTGAAGAAATTCCCTTTAAACATTTCACTTTTCACCCTTAACCCATGACCTCTAGTTCTAGTCTGACCCAACCTCAGTGGAAAAAGCCTCCTCACATTTCCCCTATCTATACCCCTCATAATTTTGTATACCTCCATCAAATCTCCCTTCATTCTCTTGCGCTCCAAGGAATAAAGTCCAATCTTTCCTCCCGACCCAGCAACATCCTTGTAAATTTTCTCTGTACTCCTTTAACTTTATTGACATCTTTCCTGTAGGTAGGTGACCAAAACTGCACTCGAAATTAGGCCTCACCCACATCCTACACAACTTCAACATAACATCCCAACTCCTGTATTCAATACTTTGATTCATAAAGGCCAATGTGTCAAGGGCTCTTTTTATGACCCTATCCACCATTTCAAGGAATTATGGACCTGTATTCCCAGATCCTCCTGTTCACCTCACTCCTCAGTGCCCTACCATTCACTGTGTAAGACCTACCCTGGTCTGTCCTCCAAAAGTGTAAAACCTCACACTTATTTGCATTAAATTCCATCTGTCATTTTTCAGCTCATTTTTCCAGCTGGTTCAGGTCTGCCTGCAAGCTTTGGTAGTCCTCTTCACTGTCCACTACACTCCCAATCTTGGTGTCATCTGCAAATTTGCTGATGCTGTTTACCACATTATCATCCAGATCATTGATATATAAACACTGATCTCTGTGGCACACCACGAGTCACAGCCCTCCAGTCGGAGAGGCAACCATCTACTCCCACTTCTCTTGCAAAGTCAAGATAATGTAACACCTAAATGGTATCTTCTTAGGTTTCTGGAAGATGTGGCTGAAGATATTATGGAGGCTTAGCAGAGATCTTTCAAGAACCACTAGACTCTGGAAGGGTTTCGGAGGACTGGAAAAGCCCAAATGTCACTTTAAGAAGGGAGGGTGTCAGAAGAAATAAAATTATGAGCCTGATTTCAGTGGTTGGGAAGATGTTGGAGATCATTATTAAGGATGAGGTTTTGGGGTACTTGTAGTCACGGAGGCCTTAGAAGGAAATCTTTCCTGACAAGCCTGGTGGAATCCTTTGTGGAAATAATAGGCAGCATAGACAATGGAGAGTCAGTGGATGTTGTTTATTTGGAATTTCAGAAGGCCTTTGACAAGGTGCTGCACATGAGGCTGCTTAACAAGAGCCCATGGTATTACAGGAAAAACAGCAGCATCGATAGAAAATTGACTAACTGGCAGGAGGCAAAGAGTGGGAATAAAGGGAGTTTTTTGGCTGGTTGTCAGTAACTAGTGGCATTCCACAGGAGTCATGCACTTCGGCAGAAGGAATTAAGACGTAGACTATATTCTAAGTGGGGAGAAAATTCAGAAATCAGTGATGGGAAAGGGACTTGGGAATCCTTGTGCATGATTCCCTAAAGGTTAATCTGCAGGTAGAGTCGGCAGTAAGAAAGGCAAATGCAATGTCAGCATTCATTTCCAGAGGAGCAGAATACAAAAACAAGGATGTAAGGCCGAGGCTTTGTACGCCATTGGTCAGACCGTACTTGGAGTATTGTGAGCAGTTTCGGGCCCCTTATCTAAGAAAAAATGTGCTGGAATTGGAGGTGTTCCAGAAGAAGTTCATGAGAATGGTTCTGGGAATGGAAGGGTTAACATATGAGAAGCATGTTTTTTTGGCTCTGGGCCTGTACTTGCTGGAATTTAGAAGAATGAGGAGAGATCTCATTGAAACCTATTGAATATTAAAAGGGCTAGATAGAATGGATGTGGAGAGGATATAGTGGGGGAGTCTAGGACCAGAGGGCACAGCCTCAGAATAGAGCAATGTCCATTAAGAACAGAGATGTGAAGGAATTTCTTTAGCCGCAGGGTGGTGAATCTATGGAATTCATTGGTACAGATGGCTGCGGAGGCCAAGTTATTGGGTATATTTAAAGCAGAAGTTGATAGGTTCTAGATTAGTAAGGGCATCAAAGGTTACGGGGAGAAGGCAGGAGACTGGGAGAAAGAGGGATAATAAATTAGCCATTTTGGAATGAATGGCCTATTCTGCTCCTATGTCTCGTAGTCTAAGTGGTGATGATGCTATTCAAACAGATTTGTGAATACTTGTACGCCTCTCACTGCAAACAAACAGTAGGTGTGACAAGCAATCAGGAAGGTAAATTACTGTTAACGAGAGGATATGAGCACAAGGTGTCTTCCATGTGAGATGTCACTTGCAGTATTGTCCACAGATTTGACTGACACAGTAACATAGCAGTTAGCACAGCACTTTACACCAGCAGTGATCACCAGTCGGCGGTTCAATTCCCACCACTGCCTGTTTGGAGTTTGTGCGTCCTTCCTGTGATCGCATGGGTTTCCTCCTGGTGCTCCAGTTTCCTGGAGCATATGGGTTAGGGTTAGTAAATTGTTTGGATGCCTCCAATGCTGATCCTCACTGATTTAATTTGATGGCAACACTGCATTTCAGAATCAGAATCAGACTTAAAGTCACCAGCATACATTGTGAAATTTGTTAAATTTGCGGCAGCAGTTCAATGCAATACATGATAATACAGGACTGAGAGTGGGAAGGGGGCAGGGAGAGGGGAATCATGGTTGGGAAAAGAGGAAGGGAGAGAGAAGGGAGCAGGAAGCACCAGAGAGACATTCTCTGGTGACAAACCGATTGTTTGGAATCAAATGACCTTTCCTGGTGTCTCAGGGCTGGGTG
Source organism: Hemitrygon akajei (assembly GCF_048418815.1). Classification (NCBI taxonomy): domain Eukaryota; kingdom Metazoa; phylum Chordata; class Chondrichthyes; order Myliobatiformes; family Dasyatidae; genus Hemitrygon; species Hemitrygon akajei. Next base: position 195,501,826 of record NC_133127.1, read on the forward strand.
TGTCTGCAGCCGCATCACGCCCTCCTATTCCCAACATCCTTTGCTCCCAACAGATTTACAAAGTCTCTCTCCACTCCACATTGACAAATACAAAA
>NC_133127.1:195506920-195526920 GCF_048418815.1 Hemitrygon akajei
CACGGTTGGGAAAAGGGAAAGGGAGAGGGCAGGGAGTGGGAAGCACCAGAGAGACATTCTGTAATGATCAATAAACCAATTGATTGGAATCAAATGACCTTGCCTGGTGTCTCAGGGCTGGGTGTGTCAGCAGCAACACCATCGTTGGCATTCCTTGATCCCAAAATGTCCACAGTTCACACTCCTCCATAGATGTGGCCTGTATTGCTGAGTTCCTCCAATGTTTTCACTTTTCCTTTCTGCACATGCTCCTGTATTCAGGCTCTTGTTCCATCTCCCTGACTGTAGTGATGAAAAAGGTGACGGGGGTCTTCAGTGATGGCAGAAGGGGGTCTTGTGGTATTGCCTCTTGAAAATGTCCTTGATTCTGGGGAGGGTTTTGCCCGTAACAGCTGGCAGAGTCTGTAACCCTCTATAGTTTTCCCGGTCCGGTGTATTGGCGCCTCCATACCAGACGGTGATGCAGCCAGTTAGAATGCCCTCCACCATACATCTGTAGAAATTTGTGAGCGTTTTTGTTGACATTCCCAATCTCTAAATGAAGTATAGCTGCTGTCATGCCTTCTTTATGATAGTATCATTATGCTGGGTCCTGGATAGATCCTCTGAGATACTGACACCCAGGAACTTGAAACTTCACAAACTTACCACTGCTGGGCCCTTGATGAGGATTGTTATGTGTTCGACCAACTTCACCGTTCTGAAGTCTATAATCAGTTCCGTGGTCTTGCCAAGGTGACCAACTGATGATGGGACTTGACCCAAAACATTCACTCTCCATTCCCCTCCATAGATGCTGCCTGACCTGCTGAGTTCCTCCAGCATTTTGCCTCCAACAATCACAACCCCCCCCCACAAGATAAATAAAACAATAAATGGAGAAATGATTGAACACAGAACATAGAACCCACAACATTGTGTTGACCTTTTAACCCACTCCAAGATCAATGTAACCCTTTCCTCCCAATGGCCCTCCAATTTTCTTTGATCCTCGTGCCATTCATGTTCCTAATGTATCTGCCTCTACCAAAATCCTGGCAGCATGTTCCACATATCCACCACTCTCTGTGTAAACAACCAATCTCTGACATCCCCTCATATCACCTGAACATTATGCCCTCTCACATTAGCCATTTCCACAGCCTCTGTCTGCCCACTCTAACAATGCCTCTTATCATCTTGTGCATGTCGCAGCCTCCTTCACTCCAAAGCCCTAGTTTGCTCAAGGTATCCAAGTAAGACATGCTCTCTAATCCAGGCAGTATCCTGGTAAATCTCCTCAGTACCCTCTCTAAAGCTTCCACATCCTTCCTATGGTGAGGCAACCAGGACTGAACAGAATCTTCCAAGTGTGGTCTAACCAGGTTTTATCGAGCTGCAACATTACCTCACGCCTCTTGAACTCAATCCCCCGACCAAAGAAGACCAACACACCAGACGCCTTCTTAACCACTCTATCAATGTGCACAGCAGCTTTGAGAGATCTATGGACCCTAAGATCCCTCTGTCCCTCCACACTTCTAAGACTCATGCCATTAACCCTGTATTCAGCCTTCAAATTCCAAAGAGGTATGTTTGATAAGTTGTGGGCATGCTATGTTGGCACCTGAATCATGGTGATCCATCCTCGCTGATTTGATTTGATTTCACTGTATGTTTCAATGTACATGTGACAAATAAAGCTAATCTTATAAACTGGAATTAAGAGTGATACACACTGTGGGCCGAATAGCCTGCCCAATGCTGTATGGTTCTATGTAAACCATGTCTGCCTGAATGTGACCCCTACCCCTCCCCATGTTTCCTGGGTACTCACGTGTTCATCTACAGGCAGCACATTGCAGGCACCCACCAATCACGGTATGAAGAAACATGCCTAACACATCTCCTTCGAATTTACCCCCTCTCACCCGAAATGCATGTCCTTTGGCATGAGATATTTCAACCCTGGGAAAAAGATGCCAGCTGTCTACTCTATCTATGCCCCTCATAATCTTAGAAACTTTAAAGATAAGCTTTATTTGTCACACATCCCGTGATATCACCTGCGCCACGACCAACGATGTGCTGGGGGCAGTCCAAAAGTGTTGCCACGCTTCTGGCCCCACACAGCATCCCCACAATTTACTAACACTAACCTGCACGCCTTTCCAATGTGGGAAAGAAGAAGACAGCACGGACATGGGGAGAACATACAAAACTCTTTACAGACAGACTACTCAAGGTCATAGGGTCAGAGCAGAATTCTTTGGCCCATCTAGTCTGCCTACTGCCATCGACCTGCTCCCGGACCACAGTCCTCCATACCCTTCCCATCCATGCACCAATCCAAATTTCTCTAAAATGTTGAAATCGACCCCACGTCCAACTCTTTCGTTGGCAGCTCAATCCAAACTCTGAGTGAAGAATTCCCCCCCACAATTTCCCCTTGAGTGTTTCACCTTTCACACTTAACCCATGGCCTCTAATTCTAGTCTCACCCAACCTCAGTGGAAAAAGCCTGCTTGCATTTACCCTATCTATACCCCTCATAATTTTGTATACCTCTGTCAAATCTCCACTCATTCTTCTACATTCAAGGGAATAAAGTCCTAACCTATACCACTTTTTACTAAAAAGTTCTCAAGGTTCTCAAATCCCAGCAATATCCTTTTAAATTTTCTCTGTACTCTTGCAACCTGTAGGTAGGTGACCAAAACTGCACATGATACTCCGAATTAGGCCTCATCAATGTCTTATACAATTTCAACATAATATCCTATCTCCTGTACTCAATACTTTGATTTACGAAGGCCGATGCACCAAAAGGTTTCATTAAGACCCTATCTACCTGGGTCAAAGAATTATGGACCTGCATTCTCAGATCTCTCTGCTCTGCCACAGTCCTCAGTGCCCTAGCGTTCACTGTGTAAGACCTACCCTGGTTGGTCCTCCCAAAGTGTGGTTGGACTTCACACTTGTCTGCATTAAATTGCATCTGCCATTTTTCAGCCCATTTTTTCCAGCTGGTCTAGATCCCACTGCAAGTCTTCCTCTCTTCCACTACAAGCCCCAGACTTGGTGTCATCCACAAATTTGCTGATCCATTTAACCACATTATCACCCAGATTGTTGATATACATGACAACATCAAAGGATCCAGCACCAAACCCTGCGGCACACCACTAGTCACAGGCCACCAGTCAGAGAGGCAACCATCTACTACCACTCTCTTGCTTCTCCCTCAAAGCCAGTGTCTAATCCAATTTACTACCTCATCCTGAACTCCAAGGGACTGAAACTTCTTGACCAACCTCTCACACAGAACATTGTCAAAATGACTTGCTAAAGTCCATGTACACAACATCCACTGCCTTGCCTTCATCAACTTTCCCGGTAACTTCCTCGATAAACTCCATAAGATTGGTTAGACATGACCTACCATGCGCAAACCCATGTAGACTTTTCCTAACCAGTCCCTGTCTCAACAAATACTTACTAAAAATCTCAAATTCCTTAGAACAGCTTCCAATAACTTTCCCACTACTGATAAGACCATAAGACACAGGAGCAGAATTAGGCCATTCAGCCCATCAAGTCTGCTCTGCCATTTCATCCTGGCTGAACCCAGATCCCATTCAACCCCATTCACTTGCCCTCTCACCAAATCCCTTGATAAACCAACCAATCAGAAATCTATCAACTTCTGCTTTAAATAAACCCACAGACTTGGCCTCCACTGCAGTTTGTAACAGAGCATTCCACAGATTCACCACTCTTTGGCTAAAAAGTTCCTCTTTTCTTCTGTTCTAAAAGGTCATCCCTCAATTTTGAGGCTGCGCCCTCTAGTTCTGGATACCCCCGCGATAGGAAACGTCCTCTCCACATCCACCTTACCTAGTCTTTTCATGAGTTGCTCTTGCTCATCAATCCCAAACGCCAAATGGCTGCTGGTCAAAGCTCTTTTTTGCTGTAGCAACCTGCTGCTGCCATTTGTACTGGGACAGGGGACATGACTGAAGTGCCCTCCTCTCAAAACTTCCAATGCCCTGATTGCCTACTGGTCAAAGCTTTTTTCACTGTAGTGACCTGCTGCTACCTTTTGCCTTAGAAAGAATATGCTGAAATACAGGCCCAGAGCCATCAAAAGTTCTTCATATGACAAACCATTCAATTCTGGAATCATTTTCGGGAACCTCCATGAGCAAATGAAAGGAAGGCGGGGCAAGCGCAGTGGCCATCGTCTGAGTGGACAGAATCAGAGTGGTGATCGTGAGGCCTTACCTCTCTGAGGCTTCAGTCAGAGAAAGCAAAGGAAAGCTCAAGGTTAAGGTTTTTTTCCCTTCCCTTCTTCATATCTGCTCAGTTAGGACAGTAGGAATACCAGGCAGGAAAGCTGAATGCTCCTCTTGCAGGATGTGGGAAGGCAGGGAGGCCTCCAGTGCCCCTGACGACTACAAATGCGAGAAGTGCATCCAGCTGCAGCTTCCAACAAACTGCGTTAAGAGTTGGAGCTGGAACCGGGTGAACTCCGAATCATTCAGGAGGGTGAAGGAATGAGAGGCAGGACATATAGAGAGGTACTTACACCCAAGGTGCAGGGCACAGGAAACTGGGTGACAGTCAGAAAGGGGAAAGTGGTTAAGGAGCCAGTGCAGAGTACCCCTGTGGCCATCCCCCTCAACAAAAGGTATATCACTTTGGATACTATCAGGGAGATGACCTAATAGAGGAAAGTTACGGTAGTCAGGCCTCTGGTACTGAGTCTGCCTCTGTGACTAGAGGGGAAGAGGGGAGAAGAGACACACTGTGGTGACAAGGGATTCATTAGTTAAGGGAAAGGACAGGAGTTTTCTCTGGGTGAGACGAGATTCCCGAGTGGTAGGTTGCCTCCCAGGTGCCAGGGTCCAGGATATCTCGGATCAAGTCCTCAGCATTCTTAAATGGGAGGGTGAACAGCCAGATTTCCAAATAAAATATTGGAAAATACATAATCATGCACTTTGGTAGAAGAAATAAACGTGTAGACTATTTTCTAAACATGGAGAAAATCCAAAACTCTGAGATGCAAAGAGACTTGGAGTCCTTGTGCAGAACACCCTAAAGTTAAATTGCAGGTCGAGTCAGTGGCGAGGAAGGCAAATGCCATATTAGCATTCATTTCAAGAGGTCTAGAATACAAGACCAGGGATGTGGTGCTGAGGGTTTATAAAGCATTGGTGAGGCCTCACCTTGAGTATTGTGAACAGATTTGGGCTCCTCATCTAAGAAAAGGATGTGCTGGCATTGGAGAGGGTTCAGAGGAGGTTCACAAGGATGATTCCAGGAATGAAAGGGTTATCATATGAGGAACATTTGATGGCTCTGGGCCTGTACTCACTGGAATTTAGACAGGGGTTGTCATTGAAACCTTTCGAATGATGAAAGACCTAGATGGAGTAGATGTGGAAAGGATGTTTCCCATGATGGGGGAGTCTAGGACAAGAGGGCACAGCCTCAGGATAGAGGGGCATTCTTTCAAAACAGAGATGCGGAGAAATTTCTTTAGCCAGAGGGTGGTGAATTTGCTGGGTGTATTTAAGGCAGAGATTGATAAATTTTTGATTGGTCATGGCATCAAAGGTTAAGGGGAGAAGGCTAGGGAGTGGGGCTCAGGAGGGGAAAAAAGTATCAGCCATGATGAAATGGTGGAGTAGGGACTTGACAGGCCAAATGGCCTAATTCTGCTCTTATGTCTTATGGTCTAAGTTAAGGTCCATACAGGAACCAAAGGCATGGGCAGGACAAGTAATGAGGTTCTGCAGAGGGAGTTCAGGGAGTTAGGCGCTAAGTTAAAGGGCAGGACCTCCAGGGTTGTGATCTCAGGATTGCTACCCGTGCTACGTGCTAGTGAGGCCAGAACTGGGAAAATTTTACAGTTTAGTATGTGGCTAAGGAGTTGGTGTAGGAAGGAGGGCATAAGGTTTTTGGATCACTGGGCTCTCTTCCAGAGAAGGTGGAACCTGTACAGACAGGACAGTTTGCACCTGCACTGGAGGCACGCTATATCCAAATGGGAAGGTTTATTAATGCTGTACAGTGGGGTTTAAACCAGAGTTGCAGGGGGATGGGAACCACAGTGTCAGAAGAGTTAGTGGAGAGGTTCTGGAGGCAGATGTTGGTAAGATCTCAGACAAAGTTAGGAATCAAAAGGTTCAGCATGGTGTGACTGGTGTTCTGAGCTGCGTCTATTTCAAAGCAAGGATTGTGGTAGCAAAGGTGGATAAGTGCTGAAGTTGTAGTAGCTGGTTTAGAAACAGAGGCGATGTGTAGTGAGGAGAGGCTGTTGACGGGGAAAAATTGCAGTCAACAGGATGAGCTGCAATGTAAAAGGCTGACAAAGTCGAAAAGGGTGAGTATACGGAATAAGGTAGATGATGTTGTGGGCATCACTGAATCATGGCTGAAAGAAGATTATAGCTGGGAGCTTAATGCCCAAGGGATACACATTGTATCAAAACGATAGGCAGGGAGGCAGCGGGGGTGGCATTGCTCTGTTAGTAAAAGATAAAACCAAATGATTAGCAAGAGGAGACATAGGGTTGGAAGGTGTTGAACCATTGTGGATAGAGCTAAGGAACTGCAAGGGTAAAAAGACCCTGATGGGAGTTGTATACAGACTCACAAACAGTAGTAAGGATGTGGTCTACAAATTGCAATGGGAGGTAGAAAATGCATACCAAAAGGGCAATGTTACGATAGTCATGGGGTTTTCAATAAGAAGGTAGACTGGGAAAATCAGGTTAGGGCTGGATTCCAAAATGGCTTTTTAGAGCAGCTCGTGGTTGAGCCCACTGGGGGATCAGCTGTTCTGGATTGGGTGTGGTGCAATGAACCAGAATTGATCAGAAAAGCTTAAGGTAAAAGAACCTTTAGAGGCGTGATCACAGTATGATTGAATTCATCCTGAAATTTGAGAAGGAGAAGCTAAAGTCAGTTGTATCAGTATGACATTGGAGTAAAGGGAATTACAGAGGCATGAGAGAGGAGTTGGCCAGAATTGATTGGAGAAGAACACAGGCAGGGCTGATGGCAGAACAATAGTAGCTGCTCCACCCACTAACTCACCATCAGTACTTTATCATTTCCTCTCAGAGTCACCTTGTATACAGACACTCCTGTTTCTAGCATCACTTTATGGACATAGAATCAATCTATGTATATAAGCTGTATATTTATTGGGTTTTTAAATTATTCTGTTCTTTATTTATTGTGTTCTTTTGTGGTTCATCAAATCTGTAGTAACAATTATTTCATTCTCTTTTACACTTGTGTATTAGAAATGACATTAAACTATCTTGAATCTTGTTAGGGTTAATAATTTGTGGGCATGCTATATTGGCACCAGAAACCTGGTGACACTTCCAGGCTGTGTCCAACACATCCCTTTAATCATTTCACCTTTCACCCTTAACCCATGACCTCTAGTTTGAGTCTCACCCAATGTCAGCTTGCATTTACCCTGTCTATACCCTTCAACTTGTGTTGGCGCGTGGCCAAGTGGTTAAGGCGCTCGTCTAGTGATCTGAAGGTCACTAGTTCAAGCCTTGGCTGAGGCTGCATGTGTGTCCTTGAGCAAGGCACTTAACCACAAATTGCTCTGCGATGACGCTGGTGCCAAGCTGTATGGGTCTTAATGCCCTTCCCTTGGACAGCATCGGTGGCGTGGAGAGGGGAGACTTGCAGCTTGGGCAACTGCCGGTCTTCCATAAAAAAACCCTTGCCCAGGCTTGTGCCCTGGAAACCTTCCAAGGCACAAATCCATGGTCTATCAAGACTATTGGAGGCCTACTACTATACCCTTCACAATCCTGTATACTTCTATGAAACCGCCCCTCAATTTTCTACATTCCAGGGATAAGGCCCTAGTCTATCCAAGCTTTCCCTATAACTCAGGTCCTCAATACAATTTCAGTAGTTACAATAGTTAACTTCAGTATTTTGGGTTGACAATGCTTTCTTTGGATTGCATATATACAGTGGGAGACACCTCTGAAGGTTCAAACACCTTTGCTGGGACAAATTAATTGCAAGCTTCCTTGAACCTGTCTACAATGGTGCAAATTACTTAATCCCATAATTGCCTGGATTGATGCAGATGAATTAACACAACCTCATTATCTTACCATCTGGCTATGCAATTGCAAACGTATCATGGTCACCATTTTACAAACTATATCTTCTAGTCCGTGGGCCAGTTTGTGACAGCTACCTGTACCACTGGACCTGGACTTCCGAGATTGAGAGAGTGGAACAGCTTTCACACTTTAAAAACTCTCCCGCACAGGCTTCCTGCCAGCGTTGCACACAATGGATAACCACTAAAATACCACAGCTTGCAATTTACAAGTTATATTCAGAGTTGATGACTGATTCCGGCTATCAAGATGGATTGGGCACGTGATGAGAAAAGAGGACAACTCCATCATCAACACCCCTGAAGATGGAGGAAACGAGGAAGACCAAAGACATCTTGGCACCACACCATACAGGCAAAAGTGAGGACCCATTACCACACCTGGGGCTCAGTAGAGAAGATGGCCAAGGACTTACAGAGGTGGAGGTCCTTCACTGCTGCCCTAAACGCCAGTGACGTAACAAACAGAAAGCTAAAAGGAAAACATTCACATCACTCCAGAATAGTCCCCAACAGCTGGTAGGAAGGAAGGAGATTTATATTCCTAAAACATTGACTTTGTGTGTTAGGCCAGCTGAAACACAAAAACATTTGCAGAGAATGAATCACTTCTGTATCAGAAATAAACTCAATTTAACACTCCATTTAACACAGAAATCTTTAGTGTCTCAGTGGAGCTGGCACTGGGGGTTGGCTGCATTTCCAGATTAACTCTCTCCACTTCACCGCGCTCCCCTGCCAACTGTAGATAACTGACAGTGTCTACGAGGAGGCACTGCTTCAAGAAGGCAGCATCTATCATCAAGGACCCTCACCATTCAGGCCATGCCATAAGTCTACAAGATATCAGAGCAGAATTAGGCCATTTGGCCCATTGAGACACCTCTGCTATTTCATCATGCTGATCCATTTTCCCTCTCAGCCCCAATCTCCTGCCTTCCCCCCAAATCCCTTCATGCCCTGACTAATCAAGAATCTATCAATCTCTGCTTTAAGTATACCCATTGACTTGGCCTCTGCAGCTGCCACAGATTCACCACTCTCTGGCTAAAGAAATCCTCCTCATCTCTGTTCTAAAAGGACACTCCTTTATTCTGAGGCTGTGTCATCTGGTCTTAGTCTCCCCCCGCCACAGGAAACATCCTCTCCACCTCCACTCTCTTGAGGCCTTTCAACATTCAATAGGTTTCAACGAGGCCCCACCTCATTCTTCTGAATTCTAATGAGTACAGGCCCAGAGCCATCAAACGCTCTTCGTATGACAAGCCATTCAATCCTGGAATCATTTTCATGAACCTCCTTTGAACCCTCTCCAATGTCAGCACATCCTTTCTTAAATAAGGGGCCCGAAACTGCTCACAATGTTTCAAATAAGGCCTCACCAGTGCTTTAAAAAACCTCAATGTTACATCCTTGCCATCTTCTCATTGCTACTGTCGAGCAGAAGGTACGCAATAATCATCAGCTAGATCACCATCGCAAGGCAATACTATGAGCACTCAGCTGGGATTTGCTGGCGTTCAAGAGGGTTAAGGGGAGGTTCACAAGAATTATTCCTGGAATGAAAGGCTTAATGTATGAAGAGATTTGATGGCTCTGGGCCTGTACTCATTGGAGTTTAGAACAATGAGTATGGAATCTCATAGACACCTACCGAATGTTGAAAGACATAGATATAGTGGACATGCAGTTTCCTAGGACCAAAGAGCACAGCCTCAGAATGAAAGAACGTTCAAACAGAGATGAGGAGGAATTTCGTTAGACAGAGGGTGATGAATCTGTGAAATGTATTGCTTTGGACGACTGTGGAGGCTGATTCATTGGGTATATTTAAACGGGAGGATTGATAGGTTCTTGATTAGTCAAGGTGTAAAAAGATACAAGGAGAGGTGGGAGAATGGGGTTGAGAGGAAAAATAAATCAGCCCTGATAGAATGGCAGAGCAGTCTTAGTGGGCTGATCGGTCTAATTTTGCTCCTGTGTTATGGTCTAAGGCGCCATTTTCCATCAGCGATCCCCACCATCCAGGGCATGCTGTCTTCTAGCCACTGGTGCACAAAGGAATTTAAACAGTGCACAAAAGGTTGTTACCCTTTACCTCACCGGCATGTTAAACATATTTTACAATTGTGTACAATTGCATTTCCTTTTCCGATTTCTGATGCGGACGGTGTTGACATTGTGGAACTTGCCATGGTTTGTCGGCAGATTTTAGAATTGGCTTATTTATAGTTTTTATTGAAGAAATTATTGATTCAATTTGTCAAATTCCAAAGAAGCGAAGGGCTTGGTGCAAAAGAACTGCTGTTCACTCAAAGCAGAAAAGGCTCATTATTCTTGGGGGTTTCCTTCCATTTAAAAAATCAGTTGTCACATGTGGTTGTTACTGGGCAAAAAATTTCACAACACTATAGAGTTTTGCTCACACTGGTCATTACAAATTAGAGGGAACTTTGGGCAGGAGGGATTGAATCATCATCATTTGATGGCCACTATCGCAAGGCAAGCACACCTTTCACCAAGCTGTCTTCGGAGTCCTGAAGACGTGTCTCAGCCCAAAACGTCAGCTCTTTATTCCTCCCTACAGGCACTGCAACAACCTGGCACTCAGTGTCAGGGAGACCAAGGAGTTGATTGTGGACTTCGGGAAGGGGAAGTCGAGGGAACGCACACCAGTCCTCATCGAGGGATCGGCAGTGGAAAGGGTGAGCAGTTGTCAACATCTCTGAGGATTTATCGACAGATTGATGGAAGACAAAACAGCAGCAGTATTTCATTAGGAATTTGTGGAGACTTGGTTTGTCAACAAATGTGCTCACAGGTTTCTGCAGATGTACCGTGGAGAGCATTCGAACCCCATTCTGGCCTGGGACGGGGCCACTGCAAAGGACTGGAAAATTCAGCAGAAAGCTGGAACCTCAGCCAGATCCATCATGGGCACTAACCTCTCCAGCATCGAGGGCATCTCTAAACGGTGATGCCTTAAAAAAGGTGGCATCCATCATTAAGGATTCCCAACATCCAGGACGTGCCCTCTTTTCATTGCTACCATCAGGCAGGATGTACAGGAGCCTGAAGACAACCACTCAGTGATTCAGGAACAGCTTCTTCCCCTCTGCAATCAGATTTCTGAATGGACAGTGAAGCCATGAACACTTTCTCAGTATTTTACCTCTTTTTTTGCATTACTTATTTAATACATATATACGCACAGATACACACAGTGCCAATAAAAAGTATTCACCAACCCTCCCCCAGGGAAGTTTTCATGTTTTATTGTTTTACAACATTGAATCACAGTGGATGTAATTTGGCTTCTATGACACTGATTTACAGAAAAAGACTCTTTCATGTCAAAGTGAAAACAGATCTCTACAAAGTTATCTAAAGTAATTACAAATATGAAACACAAAATTATTAATTGCATAAGTATTCACCCCCTTTAATATGACAGCTTCAGAGGCTGAGATGGGAGAGACTGCACATACAACAACTGTTGCCGGGTGCTTCACCAGTCACAGCTTTATGGGAGAGTGGCAAAGAGAAAGACACAGTTGAAAAAATCTGACATGAAATCTCGGCTAGGATTTGCCAGAAGGCACGTGGGAGACTCTGAAGACAGCTGGAAAAAGGTTCTATGGTCTGATGAAACCAAAACTGAGCTTTTTGGCCATCAGATTAAACGTTATGTTTGGCATGAGCCAAACACAGCACATCATCGAAAACACACCATCCCTACTGTGAAGCATGGTGGTGGCTGCATCAGGCTGTGGGGATGCTTCACTGCAGCAGGCCCTGGAAGGCTTGTGAAGGTAGAGGGTTAAATGAATGCAACAAAATACAGGGAAATCCTGGAGGAAAACCTGATGCAGCCTGCAAGAGAACTGTGACTTGGGAGAAGATTTGTTTTCCAGCAAGACAATGACCCCAAGCATAAAGCCAAAGCTACATGAGAATGGCTTAAAAACAACAGAGTTAATGTCCTGACATAGCCAAGTCAGAGTCCAGACCTCAATCCAATTGAGAATTTGTGGCTGGACTTGAAAATAGCTGTTCACTCACGATCCCCATGCAATCTGACAGAGCTTGAGCAGTTTTGTCAAGAAGAATGGGGAAAAATCCCAGTGTCTAGATTGCAAAGCTGATAGAGATCTATCCACACAAGGCTGTAATTGATAATAATAATAATAATAATAATAATAATAATAATAATAATAATAATAATAATAATAGGAAGAAGAATAAGTACTTTATTGATCCCGAGTGGGAAATTATTTCATTACAGCAGCAACATTTAAAAACACACTTAGCAATAATAAATAATAATAATATTAACTAATTATAAAGTACAGGTCAATTATGGAAAACCCTGAACACCCTCTACATAGCACCATCCAGAGACAGAGAAGCAGTTTCAGCGACAGGTTGCTATCGATGCAATGCTCCTCAGACAGGATGAAGAGATCAATACTCCCCAATGCCATTAGGCTTTACAATTCAACCGCCAGGAGTAAGATATGTTAAAGTGCCGGGGTTGATTGTATTTAATGTATTTAAGTAACTACTTAAGAACTTTTTAAAAGCTATTATTAATGCTTTTTGAGAGAGTGATTTAGATGCATATCATATTTTTACTGAGTTAAGTATTGTATGTAATTAGTTTTGCTACAACAAGTGTATGGGACATTGGAAAAAATGTTGAATTTCCCCATGGGATGAATAAAGTATCTATCTATCTATCTATCTATATACAATAATAATCTGCCAATGTGCAAAAATAATAAAACAGAGACCATTGTACTATGAAGTGTACGCTCCCGTCACACAGAGATGAACTGTTGTACATGCTTATTGCATTTGGAAGGAAAGGTTTTCTGTAACGATCCTTGTGACAGCAGAGCTGAATGAGTCTGTTTGAAAGGGTGTTCCACTGCTTATTCAGTAGGTCATGGAGAGGATGTGCCAGGTTGTCCATCATGGATAACAGTTTGTTTAGTGACCTCCTCTCCATCACTAACTCAAAAGAGTCCGGGTTGTAACCAAAGATGGATCTAGTCTTTTTGATGAGTTTATTTAGTCTTTTTGCATCACCAACACTGATGCTGCTCCCCTGACATAAAGCCGCAAAGAAGACTGCACTCACTACAACAGACTGGTAAAAGACCTCCAACATCCTGCTTGCACACATTGAAGGATCTCAGCTTCCTTGGAAAATAGAGTCTGTTCATCCCCTTCTTGTAAACAGCCTTGGTGTTGGTTTTCCAGTCAAGTCTGTTGTCAAGGTGGATGCTCAGGCGTTTGTACTCCTCCCAGAATGTGTACAGGACTCGTCACAGTCCTCTTCCTCCTAAAATCAGTCACCATCTCCCTGGTTTTGGCCACACTTGGGAGCAGGTGATACCTCCCGCTCCACTCCACAAACTTGTCCGCCAGTCCTCTGTTCTCTGACTCCCGCTACACCCAACCACCGCAGGGTCATCACAGAACTTCCGTAAGTGACAAGACTCTGATTTGTACGGAAGGTTTGAGGTATACAGTGTGAACAGAAACTGAGCCAGGACAGTCCCTTGTGGCACTCCAGTGCCACTCACCGCCATCTCAGAGAGAGAACTACCCAGCCGTACAAACCGTGGTCTATCTGTCAGGTAGTCAAATCCAGAAGGTAGTGGATTTGTTATGCCCATTCTTTGCAGTTTGTCACTCAGCGGAAGTGGCTGGACTGTAGTGAAATCACTGTGGAAATAAAAAAATGTGAGTCTCACAATGCCACCAGCATTATCCCTCAGGGCTGTGTACTAAGCCCCCTCCTTTACTCTCTGTTTACCCATGACTGTATTGCCACCCACAGCTCCAATCCCCTAATTAAATTTGCTGATGACACTACATTGATTGGCCTAATCTCAAGTAATGAGGCAGCCTACAGAGAAGAAATCATCACCCTGACACTGTGGTGTCAAGAAAACAACCTCTCCCTCAACGTTGCAACAATAAAGGAACTGGATGTGGACTACAGGAGGAATGGAGACAGGCTAACCCCTATTGACATCAATAGATCTGGGATTGAGAGGGTGAACAGCTTTAAGCTCCTCAGCATCCACATCACTAAAGATCTCACGTGAATTGTACATACCGGCTGGGTGGTGAAAAAGGCACAACAGCACCTCTTTCACCTCAGACAGTTGAAGAAGTTTGGTATGGGCCCTCAAATGCTAAGAATTTTCTACAGGGGCACAGTTGAGAGTATCCTGACTGGCTGCATCACTGCCTGGTATGGGAACTGTACCTCCCTCAATCACAGGACTCTGCAGAGAGTGGTGCAGACAGCCCAGCGCATCTGTAGATGTGAATTCCCACTATTCAGGACATTTACAAAGACAGGTGTGTAAAAAGGACCTGAAGGATCACAGGGGACCCAAGTCACTCCAACCAACAACTGTTCCAGCTGCTACCATCCAGAAAACAGTTCCACAGCATAAAAGGCAGGACCAGCAGGCTCTGGGACAGCTTCTTCCACCAGGCCATCAGACTGATTAATTCATGCTGACGGAACTGTACTTCTATGTTTTATTGACTGTTGTACATAATTTTTTTATGGCTCCAAAGGTAGTCACAGTGAAGGGTGGTAGTGGGGACGAGCTCCCACTGCTAAACAAATGCTCTTCATGGCGTGCGTCTCAAACAGCCTCTGACAACCAAGTCCAACTCCTGGCCTTCACGTGTGACATAGTCCTTATGCCCGGCTGAGCTGTTCTTACTGACAGGAGAACTGGCAAAGGCGGACCACTGGCGCTTCAAAACCAGTTGCTCCGGGCAGATGGGGCTCGTTAACCACGGATGGCAGCTCATCTAGGAGAGGGAAAACTCCGATTTCAAACCTCCGCTGCCTTGCCCCTATACCCGCTCACGGGAAAGGCTTTGGGAGTAAACCCCAAGGAAAAATCCGGAGTCGGAGTTCCGAAGGCGGCTGACTGCTGTACCCAGCACCGGCATGGCAACTCCTATGATGCTGCTGGCACCAAACTGTATCGACTTTCATCGTTCCTTTGGACCTGTCATCAGCATGGACGGGGGGGTCACACTGCATGGACAACAGACGGATCTCCATATCAACTCTGCCCTGGCTTGCACCCTGGAAAAGCCACTCCCGGTGACTGCCAGAGGCGCAGTACCCATGGTCGACCACGACCGACGGAGGCCACACACATACACGTAATACTTATTATAAAATTCTATAATTGACGATTTAGACGGAGACATAACGTGAAGATTTTTACTCCTCATGTATATGAAGGATGTAAGTAATAAGTTCAATTCAATTAGGTGGGAGTGAGCTCGCTGCAACGGGTAGATGATGGCATCATTCACTCCCACATGAGGTTGGCAGGCAAACTGTAGAGGGTCCAATGAAGATCTCACCTGTGGTCCAAGGTAAGTCAAGAACAGCCTCTCCAGCACTTTCATCTCATGGGACATGAGGGCAATTGGTCTGTAGTCATTAGGCTCAAAAGGAGTCACCTTCTTGGGTACAGGAACCAAGCAGGAAGTCTTCCACAGGACAGGTATCTTTTCCTGACTCAAACTCAGGTTGTAAAGGTGCAGCAAAACACCAGACACCTGGCTCGCATTGGCCTTTGGTACCCTGGGGCTGATACTGTCCGGGCCAGCAGCTTTGCCTTGATGTGGTCTCTCCAGCTGTCTCTTAGCCTGACCCGCAGTCACAGTCAGGTGGGGAAGGGTGGTCATCCCCATGGAGCCAAAGTTTGGGGGTTTGGAACACAAGCCCTCGCCAGAGGGGAGGGAGGGGTGGAGGGAGAAGGCTCCGGAGACAGGGAGGGTGTGTGGTTTGGGCAAGTGGGGGAGGCCCCGTGCTGAACCTGTTGAAAAACAAGTTCAATTCGTTGGCTCGATCCAGGCAGCCCTCGATCTTCCTTTCCGTAACCTCGAAGCCAGTGATCTGCTTCGTGCCTGACGACACGTCCCTTGTGCTATTCTGCCGGAGCCTGTACTCCAGCTTCCTCTTGTAGGGTTCTTTACACCCCCTCAGCTTTACCCTCAGTTCACTCTGCACTTGCCTCAGCACTTGTCTATCTCCAGACTTGAGGCTTTCCTCTTCCTATTGAGAAGTTCTTTCAGATCACAGATGATCCAGGGCTTGTTGTTGGGAAGCAGCGTACAGTCCTGGCTGGCAAGAGGGTGTCCTCACTGCCAAAGGTGCATCTACTAAATACTGACTTGAAGAGGATGAACACTTATGCAATCAATTATTTTCATTTTTATATTAGTATTAATTTTGATCACATTGTAGAGATCTGTTTTCACTTTGATACCAAAAGTGTCTTTTTCTGGTGATCAGTGTCAAAAAAGCCAAATTAAATCCACTGCGAGTTAATGTTGTAAAACAATAAAACATGAAAACTTCCAATATACACGTACACACTCTTCACACATGACTGCACCCCATCTACACCCCCAACTCCATAATTAAATTTGCTGACGATACCACAGTGGTTGGCCTGATCTCGGCCGAGGATGAAACAGCCTACAGGCTGGAAGTGGATCATCTGACGGAGTGGTGTAAGGACAACGACCTGGTCTTTAACACTTCTAAAACAAAAGAGATGATCATTGACTTCAGGAGATCAAAGGACAGAGTACACACCCCCCTCCATATACATGGAGAGGTAGTGGAAAGTGTGGAAAACCTAACGTTCCTTGGAGTTATGTTGTCAAAACAGCTGACATAGACCACCAACACCTCGCTGCTTGTAAAAAAGGCACAACAAAGACCCTTCTTCCTCAGAAAGCTGAAACAGGTCAAACTCCCACAAAAGCTGTTGCTTAACTTCTACAGAAGCACAACTGAAAGCATCCTGACCGACAGCGCCACCGTGTGGTACGCCAGCTGCACAGCCGCTGAGCGACAAGACCTGCATCGCGTGGTGACGGCGGCCCAGCAAATTGTCAGGATGGAGCTCCCAGGACTGGACACCATCTATTCCAGCAGACTCAGGAGGAAAGCAATCAGCATAACCAGAGACACCACACACTCCAACCACTCCCTGTTTGACCCACTGCCGTCCAGCAAAAGGTTCAGGATACTAAAAGCCAGAACAAATAGACTGAGGAACAGCTTCTACCCCAGAGCTGTGGCCTCCATCACACCACTCCCACAGAACAATGACTGAAACTGTGAGCACACACATGCACACACAAGGACTCAAATACTTGCACTAACAGCACTTTGTCCATTACTGTGATATTCTGGTGCTGCTACAACTTATTTTCTGCTACTTCTCTATTTAATACGGTTTTTCTATTATTGTCTTGTTTTTATCTATCACTTTATTTAATTGCCTGAGAGGAAGCCAAACAGAGTTTTATTGTATCTATGTATAATGACAATAAAGATCATTCATACATCTTATTATAATTTATATTTTTATTATCATGTATTGCAATGTACTGCTGCCACAAATCAACAAATTTCATGACGTATGCCAGTGATATTAAACTTGATTCTGATTCTGCCTGACCTGTGAATTCCTCCAGTGTTTTGTGTGTGCTATTCTGGATTTCCAGCATCTACAGAATCTCTTGTGCTTTGTTCAGGTTTACAGTTCCTCCACAGAGGGATTTAATTCTTGGTTCAGCTCCGTACACACAGTCCAGGCCATCACAGGTACGGCCCTCCCCACCACTGGTATTATCTACAGGAGTCAGTGAATCGAGAAGACGGCATCCTTCGTCAAGGACCGTCACCACCCAGGTCACTGCTGCCACCGGGAAGGAGGTACAGGAGCCTCAGGGCTCACAGCATCAGGTTCAGGAACAGTTATTATCCCTCAACCATCACGGGTAACGTCACTCACTTCAATTCTGAACTGATTGCACAACCTACAAGCTCACTTTCAAGGTCTCTTCATCTTACCAGGAGAGATTGATAAGTTCATGGCCTAAGCTAGAAGGAGTCAATTTTGGAAAACCTAGCACATTTATTTTTCAACATAGTCCCCTCCTACATGTACACACTTAGTCCGGCAGTCGTGGAGCATACGGATCCTTCTTTGTAGAAGTCAGTGTCTCGGACCTCCAGAAGTGGTCCACAGCAGGGGTGATTGATAAGTTTGTGGTGTAAGGTAGAAGGAGATGAGTTATACAGCTCTCATTACATGTACATGCGGTTCAACTCTTTGAGTGATTATGCAGAAAGTTTGAAGTTAATAACTCATCTCCTTCTACTTTAGCCTGCTAAAAAAAACCATCACGATGGCGTCCCGATGACTCCACTCCGAGTTACGGGCTTTCTTCTTCTTCATATGTTCTCAATATTTATTTATTACTTTTTTTTTGTGTATTTGCACAATTGCTGTCCTTTGCACATTGGTTGTTTGTCCATTTAGGTGTGTGTGGTTTTTCATTGATTTTATTGTACTTCTTTGGAGTTAAGCACACAAGGGTTGTACATGCTGACATATACATACTCTGATAAAAAAATTCACTTTGAACTTTAAGTTGAGATAAGACCATAAGGCATAGGAGCAGAATTAGGCCATTCAGAGACTGCTCCACCATTCTATCATAGCTGATTTATTTTCCTTATCGACCCCAATCTCCTGCCTTCTCCCTGTTACCTTTGATGTCCTTAATAAAACAGAACCTATCAACCTCCGCTTTAAATATACCCAATGACCTGGCCTCCACAGCTGTCTGTGGCAATGAATTCAACAGATTCACCAATCTCTGGCTAAAGAAATTCCTCCTCATCTCTGTTCTACATGTTTGCCCTCTATTCTGAGGCTGTGCCCTCCGGTCCTAGACTCCCTGTAGGAAACATCCTCTCCATATCCACTCTACCAAGGCTTCAAAGGTAACAGAAATATAATACCACACACATACCATACTGCGGCTGGTGCATCATTGGCGAGATAGTTTGCTATCACAAATACTTCGAAAAATACTATTACTTTATAATGATGAGTACACACATATGCTATGCAGGTCGAGCATGCACGTCAACATGATTGCAAACTGACATATGTGTGAACATAGAACAGTGTGTGCGTGATGCCTTTATAGCCTTTTGAAAACCTGCCCTGCATCCACCCTGATTAAACATGCCCAGGCATGCCTGGACAAGGCAGAAAACTTTTCAGTTTACATTGTGGGCAACATTTTAATTGAATTGAAATAACAGATAAAGCATATTTCAAAAAGAAATGGTGTGTGATAGGGAAATTTCATTGTGATTTTCATGATCAGAGCCCAAAATCCGCTAGATACACCCAAAAGCATTCAGGAAGCAAAATCTCTGTTGCTCAGTGTACTCGATAGTTTGCAATGAGATTCCCCCTCATTCTTCCAAACTCCAGCGAGTACAGGTCCAGAGCCATCAAATGCTCCTCAATTGTTAACACTTTCATTCCTGGAATGATTTGGATTAAATGTTGTTAAAACCCTGGGAAAAGACACTGTCTACTTTATGAATGCCTGCACACCCTAGTACAATGAGGTCAGCTTTTGGACTCACAATTTACCTTCTTATTGTCAGCCTGCACCCTCTGTAACTCTAACACTTCATTCTGCATTCTGGTGTGCGTTTTCACAATCACAACAGATTCGGCAGATGCTGGAAATCCAGAGCTACACACACAAAATGCTGGAGGAACTCAATCAGAATCAGAATCAGAGTCAGGCTTAATATCACCAGCATACGTCATGAAATTTGCTGCTATGCAGCAGCAGTACATTACAATTCATGATAAAAACTGTAAATTACAGTAAGAAGTTAAAGTAGTGCAAAAAGAGAAAAAAGTAGTGAGGTTGTGTTCATGGGTTCATTGTGCAT